>NC_137200.1:13793855-13806355 GCF_960531495.2 Zeus faber
TTACATTTAGTCATTTATCAGACGCTTTTATCCAAAGCGACTTACAATTGTTCAAACACCGACGGACGCAGCCATCAGGAGCAATTAGGGGTTAAGTGTCTTGCTCAAGGACACTACAGCATGCTAGCAGGAGGAGCCTGGGATCGAACCAGCAACCTTTAGATCACTAGACCACCAGCTCTACCTCCTGAGCTACCATCCCCTCGGTTAGACCCGCTTTGCGCGTCCACTATCACAAGTACATCAAACCCCCTACTTTCCCCCACAATTTTGCAACGCAGCAATAATAATAGCATTAATAATAAAAAAAAATAGTAGTAATAATAGTGGCGCAATTACAATGGCACATAGAAGTAACAGGTTTGAAAAGCAGTTTATGACCAGTATCGAAATAGTAGCAAACCCGTTCAAGGTTAAGGATTTGTCTGGATAGACTTGTTTGCAGGAGGATGCCGTCGCTCGGTGACAAAGAGGCGTAAAGAAATGGCCTTATTCCACGACGAGTGGGTGTGACAGATTGGACGATGGTACATCACCGCTCGCCAAGAACCATTTTAACAAGAGCCTGAAGATTTGAATTTGGTGTTGAATTCAGTTATTTTTAAAAAGAAAAACCCCAACAAAAGCTGTGGGATCAAAATAGTGCAGTCATTGGGGGGAGAAAAAAAAACGGAACATTGAATAACTCACAAGTGCAAAAGATCAGCGGTGGTCTTTTATATACCACAATACATTCCAACGCTATTGATACAACAATTTTCAATGACGGTATTTATGTCAAATATTGGTTGCAGCAGAGGTCGGTCAATTTTTGACAATCGAGCAAAAGATAAATCCGTCGTGTCGTTATGGGGTGTACTATAACATACTCACACACTCTCTCTCTCACACACACACACACACACACACACACACGTCAAACAGTCTTGGAACACAACTAGCATGAGGCGTCGGTGGCAAAAATGGATGAGAACCCAGGGTGGATGAGGTTTCATCCACCCTGGGTTCAGGGTGTCGGCACCTCCATCCGCCAGGAGTCGACACCAAAACGTGCATGTGCTGCGTGAACGGAGCGATGCGCGGAAGCGGCGGAGTTTTTCCTCCCGGTAATTACACATTGCATAACTGACATCTGGATGCGGCTGACACTCTTGTAGTTTTTCGGTGAAGGCAGCAACTCCTGAGGCATCCTGTGCGTCGTCGAGGGGGGCTTACCTGGCAACGGCGCTTCAGCGCTTCTCGTCGGCGTCAAACCGTTTCACAGCTCAAAGAGTTTTGCGGGGGAAGTGTTTAATACGACCGTAATAGCCGCTGTCGAAGCCTGCGTCTGCCTTTGAGGCGTGCCGGCGGAACAGACACATCACTGCCACCGCCGCTCGTCAGGAAGGAGCGAGCGCGTCTTTAAATAACACAAACAGCCCGTTCAAAGGACGGACATGAAAAGCTGACACGCGTCAGGAGTTCTGAAATCATTTGTCAGAGCTTTCTTTTGTGCTGTGTGTGGTGTGTTGTGTTGGGCTGTTGTGGTGTGTTGTGTTGGGCTGTTGTGGTGTGTCGGGTTGTGGTGGCTTTGGTTGTGTTGTGTTGGGTTGTGTTGTGTCGGGTTGTGTTTGTTTGTGTTGTGTTGTGTTGTGTTGCACTGTGTTGTGATGTGTTGCGTTGTGTTGTGTTGTGTTGTGTTGCGTTGCGTTGTGTTGCGTTACATTGTGGTGTGGTGTGTTGTGTTGTGTTGTGTTGCATTGTGTTGTGATGTGTTGCGTTGTGTTGTGTGGTGTTGTGATGTGTTGCGTTGTGTTGCGTTACATTGCGTTGTGGTGTGTTGTGTTGTGTTGTGTTGCGTTGTGTTGTGTTGCATTGTGTTGTGATGTGTTGCGTTACGTTGCGTTGTGGTGTGTTGTGTTGGTTTGTGTTGTGGTGTATTGTGTTGTCATGTGTTGTGTTGTGTTGTGTTGTGTTGTGGTGTGTTGCGTTGCGTTGCGGTGTGTTGTGTTGTGATGTGTTGTGTTGGTTTGTGTTGTGTCGCGTTGCATTGTGATGTGTTGTGTTGTATCGCATTGTATTGCGTTGTGCTGCATCGAGACAGAGACAGGAAGATTTCCTGCAAGGATAGAGAAACAGAAAAGTAAAGGACTCGGGTTTGACATGAGGGAGTAAAGAGAGAGATTTAATTAGAAGGCAAGGGCCTTAGAGAAGGAAATGAGAGCGAGGGAGAGAGAGAGAGAGATAGTGGAAGAAACAGGGTGAGACAGGCAGAAGGACAGAGAGAGGCAGTGACAGAGTGAGAGAGAGAGAGAAAGACAGAGAGAGAGAGAGAGGCTGGGGAGGAGGGGATGAGAAGGATAGACTTTAACTGTCTGAAGGACAAAGCTACTGACCCGCGGATCATTCAGAGGATTGCCTTTCAGTCTGAGAGCAAGGTCAGGCTGCTTATTTTACCTCCGTGTTTTCACTAATCTGTATTTTGTGACACAAACAAACACTCAGCCCGTATACGCATAACACACACACACACACACGCACACACACACACATGCACACACACACGAGCATACGCACATGCATGCACGCACGCACACACCCACACACACACGTGCGCGTGGCGAACAAATGAGCATGGGGCCGAAACTAAGCCTGCCCGCACTGCCTCCACATAACAGCAGCCTATGTAGGCTTTGCTATCAATAAACATTAGATGTGCAGGGGTTTGTGCCTACACCAGTAATACACTGCGCCGCACCTGTCATGAATTTCAATTACTAGCCACGCACCACCACCACACTATACATGTCCAACGCCGCATTCTGGCGCCCGTAATGTAATTTCCCCGGCAGTGATTTTTATTCTTCACTTGTATGAGTCTATTGTTAGCCGCCTTAATGCGGCGGTGTAGCCAGCTATAACCGGCCGCCTTCTTATATTGACAAGCCTTAAGGAGCTGACAGTGGCTGTTGGCTGGCAGCTCATTAGTGGCCGCACTACATTTATGTCAACACGTTTTCCTGACAATCAGCCAGGGGAGGGTTGCTAAGCAGTGCGGTGGTCCCCCGGGACCCGCCAACATCTGCGGAGGAGATGGCACCATCAGGGCGTTGAGCTCCTGGCGGAGCGCTCTGGGAATAAAAACACCACGCCGGCTCATCATTGGAGCCGGCTCAGCCTCCCTCCCTCCCATCCTCCGCCCCTGTGTGTGTGTGTGTGTGTGTGTGTGTGTGTGTGCGTGTGCGTGTGCGCGCGCATGCGCGCGCGTGTGTGTGTGTGTGTGTGTGTAACTAAACACATGAGCTGTAAGCACTAGAGAACAACTTAACACTGGCCCAAACCGAGTCAAGTAGTGTGTAAAGGTGCATATTTGCAAGCGTGTGTGTGTGTGTTTGTGAATGTTAGCGTGTGTGTGGGTGTGTGTGTGTGTGCGTGCGTGCGTCTGTGTGTCTGTGTGCGTGTGTGGGTTAAAGTGCCCCAGTGTGTTGCATGCTGATCTGATAATGAGCGAGCAGGGTCAATAGAATGTTAACAGCCCCGTGGGAATGGCTGCCGGTGGTGGACGGGTGGGAGGAGGAAGGACGAGGCCCAGGGACACTGAGCCGAGTGTTTTTACTGTCCCAACACCACACGCTGCCTCCCTCTCTCTCTCTCTCTCTCTCTCTCTCTCTCTCTCTCTCTCTCTATGTATATATATGCCTGTGTGTGTGTGAGCAAGCGAGAGAGAGAGAGAGAGAGTGTGTTTATTGTAGAGCGATAGGAGCCTCTGTCCCTGATATTTGACTCTTTTGACACACAACACACAGTGTCCTCTGGTTAGAGCCAAGTCAGAAAAAAAAATGGGAGGGAGGCAGAGTGTTAAAAAACAAACAAACACCAACACAACAGCCCTCGGAAAAGATCTAGTCCACCACACACACACACACACACACACTGTACGCACACCGTACACACACCGTACACACACACACACACACACACACACACACACACATACACACACATACACACAAACACACAGACACACACGCAGGTACATACATGTACATATTTTAACTAATTTGAAACCGATCTTAACTTTGAAAGTGAGGCCTATTTGTTGATGTAGTATTTCTTTACCGCCCAAACCTCTATCTGTTTCCAGAACAGGCCACATCATTTGCCGACGGACGGCTGCGTCCGTCGGTGTTTGAATAATTGTAAGTCGCTTTGGATAAAAGCGTCTGCTAAATGACTAAATGTAAATGTAAATGTATGTTTAATTTTTTTGGTCTTTTTAGAAGAACGTAGCAGTGTACGTGTTAATAGCTCATCTAATGCTCATCATACTTGCAAATGCCCCCGGAGTGGCTAAGCGAGTGGGCTGGGAGAGGCCGTAAAAAAAACTATTAAAAAAAAACAAAAAAAAAAAACCCACAAGGTGAAGGAGTAATTGGATCACCCAAACACGAGGAATAAAACCTCACGCGAGCGAACAGCGGTGGCGGCGGCGCGTCACTGAAAGAGTGAAAAAATCACCAGACGTGCGCGGCTGATCCGTCCATCGACTGAGGATTGATACGGGGACTGGGAACGCGGTGGGGGGAACGACCAATCTAACACTGCGGCATAATACACATACACACACACACATACACACACACACACTAATAATAATAAAGTAAATAATATACACACAATAATATAGTAATAACCTATACTTGTTATCCATCCCTGTAGTATTGAATTCATATTTATTCATCTGTACAGTATATCGGACTAAAGTTAATATTTGATTTCATTGTATTTATATCCATTAACATCCTAACAAGCACACACTGCCACTTAGCCCCAGATAAAGCCTTTTAACTTAATTATCTTGTGCATTGGTATCGCATTTTTTTGTATATTCAGATTTTTTATTTTTTTTTCTTTACACGGATATTTCTCCTTGAAAATGGGGCTATTTTTACAGCTATTCTTTTAGCTTTTAGCTATTGTGTTTTATTTTTTCAAGGGCTACATTTTTTTTTTTTTATTGCAAATTGTCCATTGTTCAGCAATGCACAGATCGTTGCCAGCACAAATTCCTTGTCTGTAAAAGTGTACCCCGCCAATAGGGCAGATTCAGATTCAGATTCGGATTCAGGTTCAGATTCAGATTTCGGATTCGGATTCTGCTTCAGATTCTGATTGAGATGAGTGCGGAGGTTGGCAAATAAAAAGGCGGCTGCCCGTTCTGACAAACGATACAGTGGATGTCAATGATGGGAGGGATCCGACGAGGGGTATCCGGGTGCCGAAATCAGAAGACCGTCGGAAGGAACAGAACAGGGGCCTCGACACTAAAAGAAACAAGAGATGGCGAGAGAGAGAGAGAGAGAGAGAGAGAGAGAGAGAGAGAGAAAGACAAGGTGGGGCCGAGCTAAAAAAAAAATGCCTTTGCGCGTTGTGTTGGCAGGCCTTCCAGTCAAATCCTCTGGCAGTTCGACGAGTCTTGTTTTCTTTTCTTCTCTTTCTCTTTTCCCTCTTTTCTTCTTCTTTCCCCCCCCCCCCCCCCCCCCCCGCTTCACCGTGCCCCGCTTCACCGTGCCCCGCCTTTGCCATCTGATATTCAAATGCGGAGGAAACCGGAGGAGAAGAGGAGAGCTGCTCCCAGACCACCCGCAGAACCGCCAGGGATTAGTCAAAGAGCACCAACTAGGTCAACAAGATGCAGGGCCAGCACACGTACGAGGGGGGAGAGGGAGGGAGGGGGAGACGAGGAGCGACTCACCCACGCAGAAGCCGCCAGCCCTGCTTGGGTTTCTATCTATTCAAAAGGCACACACACACACACACACACACACAGACACACACACACACACACACACACGTGTGCGCACACACACACACACACGTGCACACACACACACACAGACACACACACACGCACACACTACCCAACAAACGCTGGAGATGTTTAGGCAGTGACCTGTTTTTTCCGACTTTGACATCATCCAAAAACAACTCCAAAATTCCTCTTGATATTCTTCCTTTTTGGGTTCGGGTTAAGCACTAGATATGAGGACAGGCGTTGGGAGAGTGTAAACATTCCCTCTGCTGTCAGCAGTCTTACGATTGATTCTCTGGCAGAACATTTTGCCGTGCCGGCGCAAGAGGCAAAGTGTTGATGAAATGAACCCATTTGGAGGATTTCACCAGCCGAGGTCTGGTTGTTCCTCCCGCTGTTAATCATTAGGTTTATTCTAAATCTGTTTATTTTTTCACTACACTTTGTTGTTTATTTGTTTCTTTTCTAGGTAATTATTGATCTTTCTATCATTTATCTATCTATCTATCTATCTATCTATCTATCTATCTATCTATCTATCTATCCATCTATCTTTCTTTCCATCTATCTATCATCCATCCATCTATCGATCTATTTTTCTTTCCATCTATCTATCTATCTATCTATTTATCTATCTTTCCATCTATTTATCTGTTTCTCTGTCTATCTATCTATCTATGTCTGTTCATCTATCTATCTATCTATTTTTCTTTCCATCGATCTATCTATCTATCTATCTATCTATCTATCTATCTATCTATCTATCTATCTCTTTCCCGCTATCCATCTATCTATCTATCTTTCTTCCCATCTATCTATCTATCTATCTATCTATCTATCTATCTATCTATCTATCTATCTATCTTTCTTTCCATATATCTATCTATCTCTTTCCATCTATCATCTATCTATCTATCTTTCTTCCCATCTATCTATCTATCTGTCTGTCTATCTATCTATCATCTATCTTTCTTTCCATCTATCTATCTATCTTTTTCCATCTATCCATCTATATATCTATCTGTCTTCCCATCTATCTATCTATTTGTCTGTCTATCTATCCATCTATCTTTCCTTCTATCTATCTATCTTTCTTTCCACCTACCCATCTATCTATCTGTCTATCTATCTATCTATCTATCTATCTGTCTGTCTATCTATCTATCTATTTGTCTATCTATCTATCTATCTATCTATCTGTCTATCTATCTATCTATCTATCTGTCTATCTATCTATCTATTTCTCTGTCTATCTGTCTATCTATCTATCTATCCAGCCATCTATCTATCTTTACTATGTGTGTGATAGCCCATAGTTTACTGATTTTCCATTCTTTATTTATTAATCTATTTATTTATTGATTTATTTGAACCTGTGCTGTCAGCGTGCTGGGCATACAACACAGTCACACTGATTATTTCACAGTCACACTTATTTTTTATTATTTATGTTATTGTCTGACAGGTGTTTTTATGGAGCCTTTTCTTTCTTCTCATGTGCTCCAGAGCCAGAGGGAAGGAGCCCCTCAAAGGGAAAGGTGACACCCTGATCATTGTGAGCCGAACTTCAGGATATCCACTCACAGAGCGCGCTCGGATAATGTGCATCCTTTCAGTCAGATTATTAACTCGCCGGGGAAACACAACACGGCAAAAAAAACAAAAAAAAAAAAACAAAAGAAAGAAAGAAAGAAAGAAAGAAAGAAAGAAAGCTGCTGCGGGGAAAAAAAGAAAAAAGGGGGCGGGACTGACATACCTGCACGGTGACCACGGTGTCAACTGTCTGTCTGAACCTTGATACCTTTGCGGAGTGATGTTTTCAACCCCGGGTGACCTCGTTCAGGTACACCACGCGGCGGTGTCGCTGCCGTTAGGGTTTTTTTTTTTTTCCCGGTTTTTACGAGCTCGCCGAGAAAATTGCGGCGATGGCCTTTCTGTTGTGGAAATAGAGGGAACGCCGCTCGCCGGGACGCCCTCTGTTGTGACAATAGCGATGGACGGCTGCCCCCGTGGGACGGATGCCCCCGTCCCCGCGTCGTTCCCCCCACGTCCTGTCTGAAATCATTATCGTTGGCCGCGTCTGTCGCGGACACGGCTTCGTCTTTCGGAAAACATCGGCTCTTCAAGGGCAAAGTGAAACACGAAAGGAGGCCGCGGAGACGTCTGCCGCGTCCGCGGTGATTCCGCTTGATATCGCACTCCGCTGTTTATTTTGAATGGCGGTGAGACCTTTCCCCCTCTGCTGTCCTTTGTTTGTTGCGCCCATAAAGTCCATCTGACTTGTCAATGAGTAACAGCACTTACCAAGGCCAATGTTGAGTCCGCAATAAGGATGGCACTTTCTTGGGGGGTGGCGTGGTGCCCGGCCGCCCACAGGGAATTCGTGTGGCGCTGTATTTCGTGAAAACGTTTATTTTGTAAAGTTTTTTTTTTTTTAACGTCCTTGACAATTTTCCGATTCCCATTTATCAGAATCAGCGTCTTTTTTTTTTTTTTTTTTCCCTCCGCCTATTATAAATGACGAGGCTGCGATTCACAATCTTTTTCATATCAAGGACCCTCGATTTGATATGGCCTTGGACCCCGTTTGGGAAGATTCTGTCTCTGGGACCCCGATCTGAGATTTTATATTGCAAGATATATATATTCATGCAATAATGATGACATTTAATTCTTAATCCTTCTGCCTGGGACCCCCCCCCCCCCCCTTGGAACTCCTTGAATGACCCCTTTGGGTGGTCCTAGGACCCCACGTTGAGAACCCTTGCTCGGGGGCCACCTGAGGGTGTGCATTCAGCACCAGTCGCTACAAACCTGCTGTGTCCGAATGTTTCGACTAAAAGCTTTTTCTAAACCTGCGCATGCGCTGAGGGGGGAATGTCTCGACCATCCCAGACTCATTTCTGACCTAAAGATTACAGTGTGGTGTGACTTCCAGCGGGGGCCTCCCATCACGGCCCGCACCTGCCCGAAACCTCCCCGCCAGGTTCCTTCCCTTTTAACCTCGGAGCCTTGTGTGACGGCCGGGGCTAAAAATTGTGGGGTGTAGGGGTCAAAGGTGGAGGAGGTTAACGTCTGCTGACACTCTGGTTCCCTCCCTCTGAGACAATCAGGCGTCTGACTCTCAACCCTCCTCTGTTAGCACTTCTGTGCCTGGAGACTCATGCTGCCGAATTGACCTTTGACATTCACATGTTTTTCTATATACGCTATATATACAGTATATATACAGTATATATACCGTTTATATATATATATATATATATATACACACACACACACACGCACACACACACACACACACACACATACATACATATTTATATATACAGTGTATATGGTATATGAATACATTTTTTTACATTTTATTCATCATATAAATTAGAGTACCTTATAAAGCCACTTTCAGGGTGGTCTGGGGTCAGATTACTTAATTCCTAGTAATTGTGGTCAAAATCAAATCTCCCTCCTTACACAATCCAAAGATTTGAATGATAATCCGCCCCAGTGACCGTACAGTGAACCCACGTTGCCGTGTGAGGCGGGTCACAGTTGAAGAGACATTTTCTCGATGAAAAACGGAGGAAGATCTCAAGGAGCGCTTTGTAATGAGCCCTTCCACTTAATTACATTCTTAATAGATTTGGGGCGCTGGTTTTCCCAGACACACGGGAGCTACATACGGTGCAGTACCTCTCTCCGGTGTGAGCGCCTCTCATGTGCCCCTTCCATACAAAATCGTGTCGCAAAATCTGAAGTCACTGCGTCTTTCCTCACGTCCACCGAGGCACTGCCTGTGCTGACAAGCTCGTAAAAAGCTCTCCTTTAAAAACATCAAAGTGCTTAAACATGTGTTTTTTAAATGCCTCTTAACCAGCACATTGAAATGCGCGCGACACTTTCTTGCCACGATTAAAATTAAGCTCAGTAACCAGCATTTATTTATTTTTATGAGGACAAATTAAGAAAAATGTGGTTTATAAATTGAATTATTATTTTATTATTATTATTATTGTTATTATCATTATCATTATACTTATTATTGTTGTTCTTGTTCTTATAAGTACTACTACTAATAATAACAATAACAACAACAACAACATTGATAATAATAATAATAATAATAATAATAATAATAATAATAATAATAATAATAATGTGCATGCTAAAATGTAGATCTTATTTCTTTAAGTCTTTTTGTGACCCCAGAAAACAGCCACAAGCTGACCGTACTTCAGGTCAAAGGACAAAGTTCTCTGAACCACATTTCTGTGAAAAGCTTTGGGGCCAAAGTTCAAACTGGCCCAGTTGAGGCGGGGGTGGGGGGCTGAAAGAGAGGATATTGTATCTCCATTTATGTGGCATTTGGGGTCAAAGTTCAAAGATGAAAGGTCATTCCGGTTCAGAGGTTACAAGGTGAGATAGCATTCAAATTACTGATCCATTTCACTGCTGGGACTCGGGGCTGCGGGGAAAGACAAAGGTAGAGGCAAATAAATCGTCCTGTCGTTGGTGTCTCATGCACCGTTCGGACGCCAACAATAAAGGCGTGAAAGACAACTTTTGTACCAAGCACTTTGGACGGACTTGGAGGCACCTCAGGTAACAACCCATGGTGTGCAATAGCCTTGTAAAAACGGGATCCAATTTAGCCGAACGACATGTTAAGTGCAAACACACCGTCAATGAAGTGAATTATTGTTTAAACAGCGTGCTGGGTTACAGCAGGTTAGAAGGCAGGTATCCATGAGGCTGTGGTGCACTGGTGACCAATAACACAGCAGGGGGGCGGGGGCGGCAGAGCTGTGGGAGAAGGAGGAGAAACACCCTCCCCCCTCCTCCCCTCTTCCAGAATTTGAAAAGGAAAAGAGAGAGAGAGAGAGAGAGAGAGAGAGAGAGAGAGAGAGAGAGGGATGGCAGAAGTAGGTTATGTTGTTGTGTTCTTATTCATGAGAACACTGATGTTCCCCAGCTCCGCAGAGACATTTTGTTCAAGGCCATGTTGAGATGGCAGACTGCAGGGCCGCTGGACTTGATACCACAGATAATCACAAAAAGTACAAAAGTTAATTGGATTTGTTATATATATATATATATATATATATATATATATATATATATATATATACACACACACACACACACACACAGACACACACACACACACACACACACACACACACACAGTGACAGTGGTTTCACATTCACTTTTTGCACACTTTATGTTTTGTAGATGTAATTTGAAAGGGATGGAATTGCCAATTTTGTCCATAAATCTACACCCAATAACCCATAATGTGAAAGTGGAAAAAAACATTTTTAGAAAGTTTTCGCAAATGTATTAAAAATCTAAAACTGAAATCTCCCATTGAGGTCATTATTCAGACCCTTAATTCAGTACTTCGAAGAAGCCCCCTCTGGCAGCAATTACAAGTCTGAGTCTCAACAAGCTTTGCACACCTGGTTTTGGGAAGTTCATCCCCTTCTTCCTGGCAGATCCTCTCAAGCGCCGTCAGATCGCACGGGAGGCGTCTGTGAGCTGCCATCTTCACTGGGTTTAAGTCTGGGCTTTGTCTGGGCCACTCAAGGACAGTCGGAGACTTGTCCCGAAGCCACCCCGGCGTTGTTTTGTGCTTCGGGTCATCGTCGTACTGAAAGGTGAACCGTCGCCGTAGTCTGAGGTTGCGTGTGCTCCGGAGCAGGTTTTCTTCAAGGACCTCTCTGTATCTGGCTGCATTCATCCTTCCCGGTCTCCCTGTCCCTGCCACCGAGAAGCACCCGCATAGCATGATGTTGCCACCACCATGCTTCACCGCAGGGATGGTATTAGCCAGGTGATGAGCAGTGCTTGGCCAAAAAAGTTCAACTTCTGCCTCATCAGACCAGAGAATCTTTTACCTCATGCTGTCAGAGTTCTTTAAATGCTGTTTAGCGAGCTTTTATTTTGCCTTTTACACAAGACTGGCGGTAGCGATGCTTAATTTGAAAAAATATTTCTCAAAACATGTTTTCATTTTGTCATTGTGTGTTATTGAGCGTATATATATATATATATATATATATATATATATATATATATATATATATATCAGAACAGAATATCCTGGCAAAACTAAAAAAATTCTGATTTAAAACACCTATGTCTACCTATGGTTTGTTGAATAAATAGTTGATGCATTTCATAAATATTAAATGTATCTAAATATAAAATGTGAAATTACATGAGACAACCAGGCTGTATTTTGACAGAATCCATTGCTCTACATGATATAATTAATTCATTTTTATTAATTATATATTTATTTTTATATTTATTTTTGTTATTGCTATTTATATATCAATCCATCTATCTATTCATGTATTCGCGAGATTTTAGTCAAATATTGTAGTACTGGGTTATTGTTGGTGTGTGTATCAGTCAATCAATCAATGAATCGATCTATCCACGTATCATCTATCTATCTATCTATCTATCTATCTATCTATCATAGTAATGCTGCAATACTGTGACTTGTACTTACTGTTGACAACTGACACTTGTATACCTGTATTGGGCTTATTACTAGTTAGTGTAGTGCTACTCCATGTTAACCTGTGTAGATAGAAGCGTCCAAATGTGTTACGCGTTATTTCTTCTCATTTGTAATTTGTATCTCTTGCATTTTTATTATTTTTTTTGCTGCCCTGACACCTTAATTTCCCTTAAAAA
>NC_137200.1:13811355-13830501 GCF_960531495.2 Zeus faber
TGTCTTTCACGATGGTCACCATTACTGTAAATTCTTGCCGTGTCTCGGTTGGGAGACACTACTACGAGGCAACGCTGCAAGTACGACCCCGTTGTTGCGCAAGTTCAGAGATCATCGGCGGGGGTCAAGAGACTGTCAACAATCACGGCTACAGCGCTATGTGTGAGGCTGACCGGCTTGTGTTCCGGAAAGAAAAAGCGATTGTGGACCCATTCCGGTGTACATGTGATCGTTTGGACAATCTGTGTTGCCTCCCGGGTGGACTCGGTTCCCTCCCCTGACGGAGGCCAGGACAGAGCCCCCGCCCCCCGGACGTGCCCGGACCGGGGGGGGGGGGGGGGCTACCCATGATCCGGGCGTGTAGTCTGTCCCCCGGCATGAAGTTTAATGGTGTCTTCCGTATCGTAAGATATCGCAGTGTTACGTTGACCGAAATCCCAGACAATATCCATGCTTGTATCCCGATC
This sequence comes from Zeus faber, assembly GCF_960531495.2. NCBI lineage: Eukaryota > Metazoa > Chordata > Actinopteri > Zeiformes > Zeidae > Zeus > Zeus faber. Next base: position 13,811,823 of record NC_137200.1, read on the forward strand.
CCGATATTGTACCGATATTTCTTCCAGATCTGGTGGAACTATTGCCGGACAGAGAAACACACCTGTTACCCACGTGAAGCCATGGCCGTTTCCAAAACAACAGCTGTGTAGCCGGGGAGAGGGAGAGGGGGAGAGAGAGAGAGAGTAGCTCTGGATCCTCTCTCTCTTCTGCTCTGTTGTGTACGGAGGGTACTAAGAAGATGTTCGTGCTGAGCGGTGGGCGCGGTAGAAAGTTTCAGCAGTACGAATAAGCGGTCTATCTATGTACATTTCCCTGTGGCGACGGGATGGGAAGGTCTCTTTGCTTTGCCCACAAGCAGGCTAATGGCACCAGCATGACAGACACGTGGTGGTGGACCGTGAAAGGCCCAAGGACGGGCACTCAAGGATGCAGTGTCTCCGTGTCCCTAAAGCGATAAAGGGGTCCGACTCCTTTGACTGTAAGGGTGGGATGTAGCAGACTACACGGTGATGGTTGGGGTTTGGAATGTCTGGGGATGCTTTAACGATAGGGTGAGCTGCAGAGGGACTGTCAGAAGGTGTAGGAAATGTAGCCCCAACGTGATGATATGGATATGGCTTCACGCCAGCTTGCATCACGCCAGGCTCAAACAGAATGCACAAGCTCAAGGGGCTGGGGGGGGAGGGGTTGACAAGGTCAGGGCCAGACAGTATTATTAGTATTAAAATACCGGTACTGTATTATTGTCTTTGAATTGCTAAATCTCTCACTTTCAAGGAAAACTCTGTTATTTCTTTTCCTAAGCCTTACCTTTCCATAACATGGATTGGTACCAGAATTTTTGAAGTTGATTTGCTATTGAGAGAATAGCTTCGCATGATGTCCAGGCAATGGGGCAAACATAGTCAGCAAAGAACATGGTTGTGATTTCCCCCATTGCGCAGCCAATGGGTGAAGCTATTCTCTCAAAACATGATGTATTTCTTTGGGTGGACTCCCAAGGATCAAAAGTAAAGTTTTGGTTCAAATATATCAGAGTTTTCCTTGGAAGATGGCTACGCTGACGGCACAAGGACATTCTATCGGCGCAACTTAATCGGCACAACTTTGTCCCCGTATCATAAAGAAAATCCCAACGATTCTGTGTCCATGGTCATGCTCGTCCTGAATGTTGTAAGTTAACTCTTTTGTGGAGTGCTGGATGGCATCAGTAGTAGAAGCGTAAGAGCAGAAAATGTTATATTATTTTATATTTTTTGTGGGTGTCCTTTAGAAGAAAATGAACACTGTGTTATATTCTGTCTGGTCAAGTATACTATTCCCTGGTTCTTCTAAATATTAACTAAAGAGCAACATGCACAATAGAACTTTAGAAATGAGCAACTCTTCATTTAATGAGAAAGAAGTTGAGCGTGCACGGAGCAACCCAATTTTTTTCTTAAAGGGTTTGTTTTAAGACCCTGTGTTCTGAAAGCCACGAGTGTGTGCTGTTTGTGTTCTGTCCGTACGTGTCTACGGTGGGCTTCAAGACATCCAAAGAGCAGAGGGTTAGAACAAGGGGGTCCTGAAGTCCAACGAGGAGGGCGTGGATTCAGTCGGATTTCAGCATCGGGCTGGAGTCTGGCTCCTCAACTGTTACTCAACTGTGACTTATTTTAAGCAGGTTATGTGGCTGCAGTTCGGGGTGGGGGGCTGGGGCTAAGTGAAAATGCCACTCATTCCTGGCTTCGTCAAGGTTAGTGGCTTGTCTTTGTAAGTTGAGGGATTGATGCATGAGCCTGTCTGGCGGTGAATTCAAAGTCCAAGGCTGTCACAGGTGCCGCCGCCCCCTCCCCCTCCCATCCTCTGCTCTCATCCCTCCCTTCCCTCCATTTAGCAGCCTACCCCCCCCCCCCCCCCCCGTCCCTCCGAACTTCTTAGCAGCCTGTCCTTTTGGGAACCTTGATCAACCCTGGCAAGGACACAGCGTCTGGTGCGGTAAGCCTGTGCAGAGCGTGGGAGGCGCTTACGTAACGCTCTGCTTCAAACATGGCCGTATGACTTCCCTGACACTGAGCAGCAGTGCAGAGCTGCACCGCGAGTTGCACCACCGACCCCCCCCACACACACACACACACACACACCCCTGCCCCACCTAGCAGCAACTTAATTATATCTTTCTGTTTTAAAAGCTTTCGTTTGAAATTAAATTTTCCCAGGCAATTAACTAAAGAGGAGTTTTTCAGAATTTATGAATGAATGATGGATATACTGCGCAGCAAGACGGGGCACTGGGGTTGGGTGGGTTGGAGGGCGGCTGGGTGGCGGCGGGCGTGGGGTTATTGCATATGCAGTATATGCTGTTAGATTGCGTCTTGGGAGATTTATTTCCTGCGCCAGGGAGGCCCGTGTGGGCGGGGGATTTAAGCGTCATAAAACTTTTGTCCCTCAGAAGAATTTATCGGGTTTGGCGCCAACAGCCAATTGGCGGCGGTGGCACAGAGTTCAAAATACGCCGCTCATTTGGGACACTGTTAGAGGAAGCACACGGGGGGCCACGAAGAAACTTACGTGCGTGTGCGCGTCTTGGGATCATGATGTCACTGCAAGCTTAGTGTGGCAGGCGTTGGAGGCTTCCTAGTCTCTCTATTGGACACCCCTTCCCACACCGACTGAAACGCTTTCTGTGAGTCGCGCGCACCCCCCGTGTCTGTAATGGTGTAACTTTTTTGGCATGAAGTGATGAGCTGAATCGTTGCCGGGCAACAGGGGACGGGTGTGTGCGGGCGGCAGTGCAGAGTAGGAGCTGCATGAGTTCCAGGGGAGAAATGTCTTCTGTGGTTTTTTTTTTTCTCCCCTTCTGCTTTCCAAGGCTAGGCTGTGTTTACTCTCCCCAATCACCTAAAATATCTCTCCAATTGTGTTTTGCAGAGCCGATTTGCCAGGCGGGCCATGAGATTTATATGATGTTCTATTGCATTTGAGTCTGGGTGTTTAACAGGCCTTGGCCCTGGTAAGCCCTGTTTGGCCTTGCTTCTCGGCCTGTACTGCTAGTAAGGCCATACACACCTTGCAGTGGTTCTCTAAAAACATCCAAAAAGTTATTTTATTTTATTTTTTACTTGTAAATTATTGGATGTGGTTACAGAAGTCATTTTTATGCAATTTGGTGTGTCCACAACTTCACAGGAACCCTATTCTTGTGAAATACTCAAATAGGTGACCCCCAAAATGGTGTCGCGCACTCCATTTTATTGTTGTTTGTAAATTGATCTTTTACCATACTTGGGAACCCAAAGCTTACATTAGGCAGACCGCAGTGGGTAATTTATTCATTAATTGATCTTGTATGTGGCAAGCAACTGGTGTCTGTGGGAAGGTGGGTGTGTCCAACATGGCAGCCAGCGCCGGTTGGATTACATGGCGCTGAGAACCTGTTTATTTATGTGTTTCCACTGTATGCCGTTTTGAATACAGTATCATTTAGGAGGCCTTCTTTACATAAAGGACATCCGAGCTGTAACTGGCAATCGAACGTCCACATACAGTTAAAATGGCATGGTATGAGCAAGTTGCAATTAAAATGGTTAATGGCCAAACTTGACCAAAAAATGACCCCAAAAAAAAAGACCCGCTGCAGACCTGCATTATTATTCATTGGGAGGCTCAGTCAACAGCCCTGCAAGGGTTAGGGTTGTTCAGAATCTGGGCTTTCTCATAACTCTGTCATAAGATTCGCTGACACAACGGGAGGCCGTTTGACAGGAGATGGAGAGAGTATGTGCGAGGGGCTTGATGACTAGAGGCCACTGCGTGACCCGTTACTTAGGGAAAATGGACTGGTACACCGGCAGATTGCTGGCTCATATTCCACTCGTCCTCCGCCTTTGAGCGGAGGCAATTAACCTGGATTTCCCCCGCTAAATATCCAGCCGTAGAAACGGAGTAAAAAAGATGCGCGGCAGCGATAATCGTTCCAATGACTTTGAATTAAAAAGTGCCTTGTAAGCAGGAAGATTAATACAGTTAATAGAATCGTGGCTGGTGTTTTTTTATTTTTTTTTTCTCCCCCCAAAGAACCAGAAACCATTAAACGTACGAAAGAGTCGCCTATGTACTCCTTCTTATCTCACCCTTTCCCTCTGCCCAACGCCCCCTGTCTACACACACACACACACACACGGACACACACACACACACGGACACACACACACACACACACAGGCACAGGCACACACACAACACACGGACACACAAACACACACATTCACGGGGACACACACACTTCTCGCTTTCCCTTTGGCATTAAGACTGGAGCGTGACCTTGACCTGATTGCTGAGGAGGCTTTTTAAGTAACTCTCCAGAAGGAGATCCAATCATGTGACACTCTTCACCCCACGTCAACCCCTCCGCCCTCCCTTCAAATCTTGTATGTCTAAGATGGGGTGGTTGGAGACAGCTGCCACAGGCAGCAAGGCAAGGCATGCAGCTGGAGTGGCGGGAGGAGGGGAGGCGCTGTCCAATTGGACAGTCACTCCAAGGTCAAAAGGGGCCGAGGTCGAGTCAGACAGAGCCCCCTGCCCTTATCTGAAATTAGCAATGGCAGGGCCACAAGTTCCGCCCCGTTTCATTGTGGCTGCAAAGCAAGCAGGTTTAGTCATCAGCTCCACTCTCAATCACTGATACTGGCATGTGCCAGTGAAAGGTCAGTTCATGACCACGGTGATTCATGTCCTGTGTGAGCTGGCTGTTTGGATCCATGTTATTGCACTTGGCTCTCTGTCTCTCGTTCTCTCCTTCTCTAACTCCCTACAGCTGCCCCACAGTTTAAATTCGTGCTGTCTCAATGTAGATCAATTCAGAGCCGCGTCTCCCGTTTTGGAGTATGTTGATGCTGCTCCATGGACGATTCTGCCCCTCAGATATCTTTATCATATGGCTCAGAAAATAAAGGAGCTGTACTCCCATTGTTAACGCCTCATTAACGTGACCCGGCCAAACGCCAGGCTCTCTATCCGGGATCAAATTAGTGAATAATGTTTTTACGCCATTCTTTTTTTTTTTTTTTTTTTTTTTTTCTTTCTCTTCATAGCAAGAGATGTGTTCCTGTAAAGCTGCGTCTGGTAATGACTGTAGCCTGAAGAAACCAGAGGGTTCATTTAGGGTTTAAGATATTTTATATTTTATTATGACAAAAATAGAACATTTAAATGTAAACAGTTCCCTGTGCAAAGAGGTGCCTTAACGTAAGCTTCATTTATTTCTTAAATGTAGAGTTGTATAAATAAAGAGCAGCTGCTTGGGGCTGAACACTGCTTGGGCTTCACAGTTTGGTGCTCGCTCGCGTGGTGTTTTTTCGGGTGATCGAAAAGAGTCGTTGCGTTTGCAGTCTTTGTCAGCGCGAGCCTTCTGCATATTTTGCGGCACGACAAGGTCACTTTAAAGATTTCCAAACCGCTGCCATGTAATTGACGCCATGCGACCTGTTTTTATCCGCTGCCGGTGTTGCTTAAGATGTCCCTGGATCTATTCATCTTTTATTTCTCTTTACCACTTTGTTTACCGGCAGCTCAAACGAACTTGTTGGTTGTAAGCGTGCTTGTGCCTGAAGCTTGATCGGCTGTTGTGTTTCCCAGAAACCTATTTCCACTTTGTGATAGGCTATTAATATTGTGTGTTGCTGGGTAGATTGGGAAACACTTGCCTGAAAGTTTTATCGCCCGGCCCTAATTCAGATTGTCAATGGGAGCCACTGAGCCACTGTCCTTCCGCCTCCTAATCGTCATGACACTTTGTTTGTAATGTGGTAATTCCAACAGTATAATTGGCAAAGCCTAATTCCATGCTTTTATGCACATGTAGTCATTTCTATAATCACTTAATCCGGGGCCTAGCCTGGTACCATTCACAATTTTGTTGATATCCTGAACTGACCCCGCAGCACCCAAGGAATGTCATGTACTCACTGAAGTGGCCCTTATTGGATGACTGGGCTTTGTCCAGAGGCGATAAGCCCGATTCCTTGGCTGGGTGTTGTACCTCAATACATTTTCAAGGTATCAACCAAAATAACCCAATACCAAGTAGTATCGAGGGGGGGGGAGTGGTGGAATTTTATGCAACTAAATTCACACAATTCAATTCACATGATGGGTATAGTAGAAAAAAAAGTATGGAATGAAGTACTCTATTGGTATCGATATCACTTTAGAGGGTATTGGTATTGGTACTGGTATCGCCATTTTTTTTTTTAATACCCAGCCCTCCCCCTTCCTATAATATTCCATTTTGATTCTTTTTGTCAAAGCGCTGTAGTTGCCATTGGTTAACCACAAAGTACAACAATGACAGTCATGTGAGCCAAAATGGCAGACTCATAGAGGATTGAGCCTTCACTTTCATAACCATCAAACACACCAATGGCTCCAGTTATAGCTTGTAGCTTTTGAATTGGGGAAAGGTGACGCACAAAGTACCACTGCACTGCAACCAGCATTTCAAGCACAGCACAATGCTCGGGTCTTTGTCGGTCATCTCGTCTTTTCTTCATTAACTGTGAAGGTTCCCCTGCGTCTGCGACGTTCTTTGTTATAGCAGCTTTGGATGTGGCCAAAAACAGAATAGAATAGAGATTAGAGGGAAAACGAGTAATGCAAATTCTCTGTTGTTTTTGTTTTTAGTGACGTCGGAAATGATAAAATGATCAAAACAGACAATCCGGATTCTTTGATTTTCGATTGTTTTCCCCCCGTTCCTAGTCTTTCTGGTGATTATGTTATGGTGTTGTAATAAGAGACTGGTTGATGCCTCACAAATGTTACAGTTGTACTCGCCTCCCATTGAGCTGGGAAGCTTGTTTAATGCATGTGTTGCCTACACTTACAGACGTGAACAAATTTGTCTGTGCCCTTGCAGCTCATTGAAACAATGCTTCATTCCTCCTGAAAAGTGATGAAATTAAAAGTATTTTTCTCATGTATACCTGCATGCCTTTTGGTATATCCTAAAGTAAAGCACTAAAACTGTGAAAAGAGATAAGATCAGCGAGAAAATGATAGACAAGCATGTTATAGTTCAAGGCTATAAGACCATCTCCAAGCAGCTTGATGTTCCTGTGACTACAGTTGCAAATATCATTAAGAAGTTTAAGGTCCATGGGACTGGAGCCAACCTCCCTGGATGCGGCCGCAAGAGGAAAGGCGACCCCTAGATTAAACAGAAGGATAGTGCGAACGGTAGAAAATGAGCCAAGGACAACTTCCAAAGAGGTACGAGCTGAACTCCAAGGTCAAGGTACAACAGTGTCTGATCGCACCATCCGTCGCTTTTTGAGTGGCAGTGGGCTCCATGGAAGAGGAATCACATAGAAGAAAAACATAAAAAAAAGCCAGAAAATGCCGCAAAATGCCCCAGAATGTCCTTTTGGACAGTTGAGTCAAAACTGGAGCTTTCTGGCAAGTCACATCAGCTCTACGTTCGCGGACAAAAAAATGAAGCTTTCAAATAAAAGAACACCATACCTACTGTGAAACATGGAGGAGGCTCGGTTATGTTTTGGGGCTGCTTTGCCGCGTCTGACACGGGGTGCCCTGAATCTCTGCAGGGCACAATGAAATCTCAAGTCTATCAAGGCGTTCTGGAGCGAGACGTACTAGCCAGTGTCAGTAAGCTCTGTCTCAGTCGCAGGTCACGGGTCCTCCAACAGGATAATGACTCAAAACACACAGCTAAAAGCACCCGAGAATGGATAACAACAAAACATTGGACTATTCTGAAGTGGCCTTCTATGAGCCCTGATCTGAATCCTACCGAACATTTAGGGAAAGAGCCGAAACATGCAGTCCGGAGGAGGCACCCTTCAAACCTGAGACAGCTGGAACAGTTTGCTCAGGAAGAGTGGGGCAGACTACCTGTCGACAGGTGCGGAAGTCTCATTGAGAGCTACAGAAATCACTTGATTGCAGTGATGTATTGCAGGAATATAATTGATCTCTTTAGCAATAATTGATCTCTTTTCACAGTTTCTTTGCTTTACTCTCTGATACACCAAAGGCATGCATGCATACATGAGAAAATCACTTTGCAGGAGGAATGAAGCGTTGTTTCAATGAGCTGTAGGGGTACCGACATATTTGTCCACGTCTGCATGTGGGGTTAATGTCAGAGAGTAACGGGACTGAAGTGTAGCTGGGTGGCGGCTAGGAATCTACGCCATGCCAAGCCCCCCGCCACGCGGTTGAGTCACTGGTTTACACGCACACACGGAGAGGGGAGGTGTGTGTATCAGCGGCCGGCGGCCATTGGATCATTTTGTTTTCATGTCAAAGTTCAGCATCGGAGGTGCTGCTCTTGTGTAACTGTATTTACATGTCAAGGGAGGTTTAGCGCTTGCATAAGTGTAGCCAACGCAGGGGGGAAAAAAAAACAAAAAAAAAAACTATTTTAATGTGGAGCCCAGTTTTCGTTCTAAAAAGTAATGAAGGCTGGTGCGAGCTTGTGTAACCTGTGTGATCTCTCCAGAGTACGCACACACACACACATGCACGCACGCACGGGCGCGGGCGCGCACACACACACACACACACACACACACACACACACACACACACACACGCGTGCAGGTTAGTGCAGAGGTGGCTCGCTTGTGTAACTGTGTTTACATGTCGAAGGGGCTGGCACTGGCACAAGAGCCAGACAAATGTGGTTTAACCCAGGGCGTCTCTCTCTCTCTCTCTCTCTCTCTCTCTCTCTCTCTCTCTCTCTCTCTCTCTCTCTCTCTCTCTCTCTCTCTCTCTCTCTCTCTAAGCCACCTGCCCTTCCATTCAGCGCTGACCTTGGTGCTTATGACCAGGCGAGGCTTGACCTACATCCACCCTCCAACAGGAACAAGAACCTCCAACTACCCTCTGTCCCACCCCCACCCCTGACACAGTACTCCACTCACCCAAACGGGGTCCATTTGTCTCTTTCTTTGGCCACGTTTTGATGGGTTGTTTTATTTTTTGTTTGTTTTGTTTTTTTCCTTCCGTGCACTGTACCAGCGAGCTTTTCTGAAGCCGGTCTGGCAGCGGAGGAAAGTGGAGCAGCAGGCTTCATGACTTGTCTTTCAGGCACCGACGTGTCTCGTGTGCACTAGATCAGCATTACCAGGCAGAGGCCTAGCACTGGCTGGTGAGAGTTGAGAAGCGGGTCGGCCCCAATATTTTTTTGTTTTTTGTTTTTTCCGTCAAAGTGGAGGTTCAAGGGAGGTCTAATGCAAATCTGTACACACACACACACACACACACACACACACACACACACAAACGCGCGCACACACATGCGCGCGCGCCCACCCACACGGAGATGGCGGCATCTAGATTTGCTCGCTGGACTTATCTGAAGCTATATCGACGCCGATGCTTTGGACTCCGGTCGTTACGTCGTACGATTTTGATTTCGTTTGCATGATGGGTTCGGGGCGATCGCCGAGACACTTTGCAGAGGTCTCCATCCCGACGTGCGCTTTTCTCGGAACGAATTACCCGCGTCCGTCCCCTACACCAAGACACGGCAGAAGACTATAGGGGGATTATAGAGCCTCTGCGTGACCGAGGGGCGTTTTTTTTTTTTTTTTTTTCTTTGCGTGAGCGCGACGTGCGTGACGCGAGATATCGTGGTCGGGCGGTCGCAGTGCCAGGCGCACTAGTCATGCGACTGGCATCAGGAGGAGGAGACCAATCTGTCCTCCTCGACCGCGATATTGCTCCAACTCCCGGGAAGGCTTTGTTGCTTTTCCCCCGATGAGATAACGTGTCCTTTATGTTCAAATAAGGTAGGTGGAGGAGCTCCGAGAACGGGGTGAATAGAGATGTGTCCGGAGTAAATGGGTTCAGTCCTGGGAGCAGTTGTTGTATTAAGGCGTGGGAGGAATTTCACTGTACATACACAAGGCCTGCTGATAAGGATTCCCTCCCGTTTGGGAAACAAAAAAAAAAAAAAAAAGGCCACGGGAGCGCGGGCTCCGAAAATGCCGAGCCTCACATCTGAGTACGTCTCTCTCTCTCTCTCTCTCTCTCTCTCTCTTCTCTTTTCTTTTTCTTTTTTTTTGTCATTCATTCTTTTAATTCTTCATTTTTTTAATTCTCTCTCTCTCTCTCTCTCTCTCTCTCTCTCTCTCTCTCTCCCTCTCGCTCGCTCTTCCGTTCCTCTCTTTTTCTGTCTCCCTCGATCAGTCTCCGCGGAGAGCTCCTCACACAATCTCAGGGAGGGGAGGAAAAAACAGAAAGAAAGAAAGAAAGAAAAAGTGGGTCAGGGCGACCTATTTTTCTCTCTTTTTTTTTTTTTTCCTGTCTCTCTCTCTCTCTCTCTCTCTCTCTCTAGCTCTCTCTTTCCTCCTCCCACAGTTCACGGAGCCAGGGGGTGGTGGAGTTATCGTCGGTTAGACGAGGAGCAGGGCCTGATGGGGAGGCAGGGCCTTGTCGCGAGACGCAGCCACTCAGAACTGGGTCAGCAGCAGAGGCTACGTCTTGTAAACGGCTTGTCATACTGAGGAGAAAAGCTGCAAATGAACCATAGATTATACGCCCCGAGCTGAGCGCGAGGTCTCTCCACGCTCCCCGGTTCCCCCGCGCACGCACGCACGCGCGCACCCACCCACACACACACACCCACACACACACACCCACACACACTTCCAGGAGAACAGGAGTCCTTTGATGCACTGCCACCTTCTATAAGTTCCTCTCTCTCGCCCACATCGCGACTCCTGTAATAGTGTGTGATTACCGCCGTCAGACCCGAGGAGCTCAAAGCCCGAGTCACACAGGCTTTTAAATAAAATTGACCTTTTTTTTTTTTCCTCCCCCCCTCCCTTCTCTTCCTTCATATCGCTGCCTGTTCACTGACACGAGGGTTGTCTGTTTGTCCAAATATAACCCACTTTCTCCCAGATTTGCTGTGCTTCATCCAGGTCGGGTTATTTACTGTCCCAAGTTCAGCCCCCTTTTCTTTTTCTTTTTTTTATTTATTATGTATTTATTTTTTTCCTCGGTGATGAGCGGCGGCAGATGTTTATTCAGCTGCGTTCGTTGCACCCGTGCCAAAAAGGCCCGAAAGACAATAAAACGCAAAGTGCGCTTGTCACTTTTCAAATGTGGTACATGCACCAGCCGTTATTATTTGTTTTGTCCTGATTATAATAAATATGTTGATATTTCTGAGGCACTTTTTTAGAGAGGGGCAAACCCCAGGCCACTTTCTCTGGATGGGTTAAATCGGGGTAAGGTGTTGTTATGAGGAAATTAAAAGACCATGTTGGTGTTTTCTAGTGTATTCCCCTTTCGTCCCCTGGAGACAGTAATTATCTGTTGCTCTGTGCTTTTTATTTTTTTTTCTTATATTGCTTCCACGCGGCCCCTGCCCTGGAACCCGAGATACGGAAATATCTCAGATCTCATTTCCGGTCTCGGGCAGATTTTGGCGAAAAAACAGCGTGGTTCGATTCCTAGTGCAAAAAATTGGATCGGGGCTTATTCTCGTCCTCTGCTTATGAATTTCAGCCCCTCTGCTCATACATTTTCATTTTATTTCATTATTCTTAGAGCTCGGTCCAGTAGGGCGAGGTGATGTCAACAAGATCGAATATCACCATATTTTTATTTAATTATATTACGTCATTATAATACGTCAATATCGATCATTTGACAATATTTTCCGGGATAACTATTGGTGCTTTCATAAGATATTCACACACAAGAAATGTCTGAGAAACAATCACAAATAACGTGGCTGTTATAACCGAGCGAGTTTTATTTGATTTCGTTTTATTATGAGGATGTATGTCCCCCTCAGAGAGGAACTCCGACGGTATTGGATATGGCAGGACCCTGGTCCCCAGCACTGGAGTTGAGGGGGGGGGGGTCAAATTTGGTCGAATTTCAACTGAAATAAATCTTCCCCGATAAACAACAAAACACTCACCCTTCCTTTCAGTGGGGGGGGGCGGCAAGCCAATCAACGCCGGCGCTCATTAGTGCCCGTGTCAGTCTGCCTCTCCCCTGCTATCGGCCCCGGCAAACCCTAATCAGATTGGTTTCGCTCTCTGTCAAAGCAACCTTATTAGCCAAGGTGTCGCAGTAACAAACATAACATTATATCCCGAGGTAGGGGCTAAACATGGCGGGTGGAACGGGATTAGCATCGGGGGTGGTAGTGGTGGTGGTGGTGGTGGTTGAGGGGTGGGGGTGGGGGCGGGGGCGGGGAGCCCAGCCCTCTCGCCGGCAGCGGACCTGTCTGACCGGTATTCTTAGCAGCCGAACTTTGTGTCTCGGTGCGAAAGCCCCTTACGCTAATTGAAGAGACCGCTCGTGGCTCGTCATCCTCCGGCTCTCTCTCTCTCTCTCTCTCTCTCTCTCTCTCTCTGTCTCTGTGTGTGTGTGTGTGTGTGTGTGTGTGTGTGTGTGTGTGTGTGTGTGTGTGTGTGTGTGTGTGTGTGTGTGTGTGTGTGTGTGTGTGTGTGTGTGTGTGTGTGTGTGCACTCCTAGTGCAGCACTTGGCCGCCTTAACAGACACTACCTTGTTGTACGTTGTTGTTTTTGTGTTTCCGGCGCTGTTGTGATGTGTTTGTTGGTGTGTTTTTTTTTTTTTTTTTTGCGTTGATAATTATTATTTTTCGGGGGCCGGGCAGAGCACCCTGGGCAGACGGTTTCCAGCGGGCTTGCTTACGACATGTGATACCATTACAGTTGCGAAAAGGTCAGACATGAAGAGAAGTGGTAGCGGCGGTGGGGGTTCACTCCATTACTCACGCTATTGTGCAGTCTGTTTGTGTTAAAAGGAAACAAAAAAAAAAAAGGGCCTGTTATGTTTTACACATTTCACAGTACGAACACATTGCGCCGCGAATAGCGCAGTGCAAATATTGACTCTGTCACTCGAACCCCGGCGGCCCATGGATCCCAGTGCGGAGGGAAGGTGCTGCAATATTTGCGTGCTGATAAAGCCATCTTTTGTGCCTTCCAGACTTGCTCCACTAGCTATTGACCAGCGGAGAGGGCCAAACCTTGGACTGTGCACCGTAACTGTTTGCATAGCTAAATCGGGAGTTATTTTTCCTATTTATTATTTAATTGTATTTAATTTTTTTTACAATTTTTATTTTTCTTTTTTTTCTTTTTTTTTTTTTTTTTTTTACCCAATGACCTGTCTGGGGCCCCGTCACCCTGTCAAAACACCACCCTCCCGAATCCCGGATTTGTCTGGTCCGACTCCAGACTTTGCCGGTCAGCGCTCCTCCTCGGAACTGAGACCGGGAGAGTTATTGTTTGCTTTGGCCGCTTCAGGTCACCATGTGCCGATGGCTGAGAGCGCAAGAGCACAGTTTGTTGAAGCGGGTTTGGAGCGGGAGCCGGCGACGACAACAAATACCGACAAAAAAAAGAGAACAAAAAGCAGGACCAGGGGCTCGGACGTCTGACCACACACGCGGGGGAATAATCCACAATAAGACGAATAAACCCACACGGGGTCCGTGGTCGGACGTTTTGAAATTCCGTCTCTATCTCGGTCGCATGGAGAGGTTAAAGATCCAGCATCCTGATAAATCTCTTCCCACTCAGAGGGGTGGTGAGGACCGGCATAGATTGAATAAGAGGGAGGAGGAAGGGAGGACAGTATGGGGAAGGATAAGATGTGGGTGGGACGGGGCGGAGGTGGGGGGCGGTGGAGGTCTGAGATGTCTATCTTTTTTTTTTTTTTTTTTTTTTTTTTTTTTTTTTGTCTTGCAGATCCAGTTGAAGGGCGCCCGCAGGCGAGGCAGCTCTCTCTCTTTGCTGTGCCAACGCCGCCGCTCAAGGTCATATGAGCCAGCCCCTGTGACATTAAAGAGGAACAAGGAAGGGGAAATGCGTGCGTGCGTGCGTGTGTGTGTGTGTGTGTGTGTGTGTGTGTGGTTGACACGCGCACGCACGCACACACGCAGAGTACCAACCTCGCATGGAACTGAGTTGTAAGGGAACAGTAACCTTTAGCTCCGTGTGCCTCTGCCTCCACTTTTCTTTCCCTGCGCAGGTTGTCTGGCTCTGCAGTGGATGGATTCTGGGAGAGGGCGACGGCTTTTTAAGGGCAGTAATGAGAGTGTCTCACTCTGTCCATACAGAGCCAGGAGATGCTTGCTTAATTGCTTTGTTGTGTGTGTGTGTGTGTGCGTGTGTGCGTGTGTGCGTGCGTGCGTGCGTGCGTGCGTGCGCGTGCGTGTGCGTGTTCTGGGAGAGAGAGGGGGGGGGGGGGGTAGATGGGGAAGGAGAGGAGAAGCTTGGTGTGATAAAAGCTCAGGGGGGCGGGTGGGGGTGGATGGAGGGAAAGGTGGGGGCGAAAAAAGTCTTAAAGTTATTTAAAGGGACAGTGAACCAGCAGCAGCCCCAGCTTAGGAAAAAAAAAAAAAAAAAAAAAATTGACTTTCTTTTTTTTTTTTTTTTTTATCTATCTATCTTTCACGACGTCATAAAAAGTCGGCCGAGACCCTTTGCCGCCCAAATGCGTGTTTGAGAGAGCACATTGAGTAACGTCTTTTTTGCGGGGTCGGAATGTTTTGTGGTTTTCACCGTAAAAGGATTTGCTGGCGAGCACGTGGGGGCCAGGAGACGGAGCAGCGGGCCACAGTTGCGTGCCGGTTCAAGCTGTATTCTGGAGCGCTGTCCTGAATAACACGACATATCTGAATGGACAAGCCTTGTTATAGTAGTAATCACTGTGTCCATGCGCCATCACTCCATTATATCATGCCGGATAATAAAGATTTATTATCCAACGTATATCTACATTCTCCACTTATTTTATACCTTTTTAAGTGGAGGAAACCGAAAAGAAGTAAGGTTTTACAAATTAAGCAAAAGGGAACCAATGACTAAACAAAATGTGGAATAATACTAAAATGTGATTAAAAAAAAAAAAAAAAAAAAAAAAGAAGAAAAAGAAAACAGCCATCCCGGGGCGACAATTGTAGATAATGAAGCCAGATAGTAATAATCTAGTAATAATATATATATATATATAATATAATAATATAATTTTATTAATGATAAGAAATAAATCTTGTCATAATAACATGATGCTGGCAGAACTTCGTAAGGCAATACACAATAATGCATAATGTAATACGCAATATATACTGCCGCTATCCAGATTATATCTCTGGTGGGCCCGGTATCGAACATATCTGCGCTGGAGTCCAGTTACGTTCCTATAGAATGGAGCGGCTGAGTCCTCTGGTGTTGTTTACATTGTAGACATGTGTCCATCGGTCAGTCGCGTATCGGCTTGCAGGCCCGGTGACATCCCGGCGTGTGTACACCGCTGTCGCCTAAAGGGATGGACGCCAACATTTGAGCTTTGAAAAACCGTGACATTTTTGCCCCTATTATCTCTATTTTTTCTTATCTTCATCCATATTGTAGCTTGAATGTTACTCTCCCTTGTAAGTCACTTTGGATAAAAGCGTCCGCTAAATGACTAAATGTAATGTAATGTAATATTATTTTTTTATACACTAAATTATAGTAAATTCTGAGGTCGAGCCCAATTCACACCTCCGCCGACTGGATACAAAGGGGGGAGATATTCAAGGTGAGACGTATATGTCGGAGCGGACCCAATTCCTTCGCCATTGCCGAAATGTTGTTTTGGACGAGTAAAAATAACCAAGGGAACTAACGGCGGAGTCCCACAAAGTCACTCCCCCGCTCCGCTAATGGAGCGCTTTCTAGACCATGCATCAACATGACAACACAGATTAGTATCTCAGGACTTTGGGAGCGTTTTAGCATATGTTGGCCTGGCGTACCATACTGAAAGAACAGGGCAGGGGCCGGGCGACAACACTGAGTCATGACAAAGGAAAACACACAGGTGTGGCAGCTGTTACAGAAGGTGCTTTTGGGCTTTTCGAGCGTTTTCGTTGCATTTAAATAATCGCTATTTTGGGATGGAGGAAAGTTGAGCGGTGCTTGATCTTTACGGTTGCATCATGGATTGAGACTTCCGCCGTCTGTTAACGGCTAACCTGGTTTCTTCTTTATTCTTAGTTTGGTCTGAGAGAGCATCCAGATACACGGGGGGGGGGTGGGGGTTCTCAAACCTTTTTAGGAGTTTAACCCCATCACTGTCATAGGGAGGGGAAAAAAAAGAAAATGAACATAAATTATGTACTGTATGTTATACTGTATTGTATTTATTAGATTATTATAATAATACATTAATAATTATACATTGTTATAATATTTTCAAAGTACCCCCTCCAGTACCCCAAAGTTACATGCGCCTAGGGGTACGAGAAAATACATTTAGTTTATATTAGTTCAAATAATGATTATTATTATTATTATTCTTGTTGTTATTATTATGACTATCATATGACTTCTTACATTTCATTTACTATTATATTGAAATGTAATCTTTTTTTGTAGTATAGAATTGGACACGAGGCTGTAAACCTGCACTCCTTCCACCGAACTATAATAATATAACATTTAAATTCTTCCTGCATAATGCCTCCATCTCTCTTTTAATGCTTTTACTTAAGGTCTGCCAGAGAGCGCGGGCTTTTCCCAGCACACCTGTGGAAGGGGAAAAAATGAAATAATAGAGTAAAACAATACAATATAATCTTGCCTTTGATGGTGGGAGGGCGGGCGGGGCATATGTACGCAGATGGTACGGCATCTTCGCTAAGTCCCCGCGTAACTGTACTTTCTACCCAGACAGGATTTACCGGATAAGTGTCCCTCGCTCCTGTGATGCAATCCGCTTGAACACTCAACCACTCAAAGCTGGATTTGAAGCCCCGCGGAAACCCGCTGAACTTTGACACGCTCGGCCAGAGTTGGAAAAGGAGAACCGAAACACTTCCCCTCGCGGGGCAAACATAGCCCTGAGAGATACCCACTCACCCCCCCCCCCCTTCTCCATTGAACAAATAAGCTTTTTTTTTAGGGCTCCGGATCTCCGTTGACGGGACGTATAAATCTCCCTCGGCCGTCCGGCGTGGAGGCCGCTCCCGCTCTATCGTACCTCCTGATTAGTTCCCCCATTACTCAGAGCAGATGGGTTTGTGAGTTGATGAACGATTCAATTATGGGATATTTGTCGCCCATTTGATATTTGTCCATGATTGTCAGTCTTGGCAACCGACCACACACACACACACACACACACACCCCACCCCCCTGCTGCCCACACTGGACGTGCTACCTCGTACTTTGGCCCCCCCCAAGCAAGTGCTTCTCATTGGCTTAAAGCTTTTTTGGGGGTTGGTTTTTCTTTTCTATCTGATCTCGATGCTCTACATCTAGGCGATGTGAACAGGTGCCCCCGTAGTCGCATTTAGTCTCTAGCTGCCCTCCGGGATTTACACGACCACCCCTGCTGCAGGCACATGAGGGGAACGGCATTGTCAGAGGTGGCTAAAACCTAGCTACCCCACTCGCACACACACACACACACACACACACACACACACACACACACCCACACACACACACACAAACACACTTCTCCCAAAAACAATCCAAACGCACACTGGCAGCCCTTCCCCCGTCCCTTTGTGGACAGTAGGCTGATTCTGCAGTCTCTCTCTTTCTCTGTCTCTCTCTATCTCTCTGTCTCTCTCTATCTCTCTGTCTCTCTCGCTCTCTCTCTATCTCTCTCCCCCCTCTCCTGCGGTGTGTGTGTGTGTGTGTGTGTGTGTGTGTGTGTGTGTGTGTGTGTGTGTGTGTGTGTGTGTGTGTGTGTGTGTGTGTGTGTGTGTGTGTGTGTGTGTGTGTGTGTGTGTGTGTGTGACAGCTGCCAAATTGGGCATTCTCCCCTCGTCTACGCGCCTCTCCTGTCCTCTCCCTCCTTTCTTCCGATCCCACTCTCTTCCTCTCTTTCCCCGATCCCCTCCTCTTCCCCTCTCTCCTCCAGCCCGGGCTGCTGGGCTGCTGACGAATGGCAGCGGATTACAGATGAGGACAGGGTGACCCGCCCGACCTTGCTGCACAGCCGCGGGAGGGGGAGTAACGGCAGGAAGGGAAGGGAAGGGGAGGGGAGAGGAGGTAAAGAGAGAGAGAGAGAGAGAGAGAGACAGAGAGAGAGAGAGAGACAGGGAACAGCGGCAGCAGTGGTTGTGTGTGCGTGTGCGTGTGTGTCGGGTGTGTGGGGTGGGGGGATGGGGGCGTCGCTGCAGAGGGAGATTTGGGGAGGGGAGGGGGGCGGGCGGCGGCGGCGTCAGGTCACGGGAGGATGAGGTCGTTGTGGAAAGGTGGAGGAGGGAGGCGGGGCGGGGGTTGGGGGTATGGGGTGGAGTAGAGGGGATGGATGTTGCCAGGTGGCCGGTCGGGGGCCGGGGTGGGGGTGAATGAAGCTGAGTTGGGGTGGGGGGGCGGCGGCGTGGGAGGAATGGCAGGAGTGTCACATGACAGCATCAGCCCCCGTGTCACTATGTCAAGGGCACAAGCAACCCCCCGCCACACACACACACACACACACACACACACCCTTGCCACTGCGGCATTTTCACATTGCCCTGCTTTTATATATATTTTGTGTGTGTGTGTGTGTGTGTGTGTCTGTGTCTGTGTGTGTGTGTGTGTGTGTGTGTGTGTGTGTATATATATATATATATATATATATATATATATATATATATATATATATATATATGACAGTATACGTGTGTTTTTCATGTTTACTGTTTGTCTATCACCCCAGACGCTGATGTGATG
>NC_137200.1:13830701-14065701 GCF_960531495.2 Zeus faber
AACAAAAAAAAACAAAACAACAATTTGAGATTAAAGTTTAATTTGATCCTGGGAACTTATTTAAAAATGTTCATACAGATTCACTGCGATCTCATCTACTGTTCATCCCCATAAGCAGGAAGCATGTGTGTATATATATATATATATATATATATATATATGCCACTATGCTGACATGTGAAATAAAAAACAAAACTGATGCATATTGTACAATAAATACACACAATATATTAACCTGCCTAGAATGTTGTGTTCTATATTCAGCCCATTATTTCTTAACATCGGCAAGTAATTAGGATTTTTTTTTTTGGTGATGCACTAGAATTAAATATGATCACTGTTTATTAATCGCCGGGTGGAAATTGTGAGTGAAAATGGTACTTATAGCCCACTGTTACGTATTGAGATCTTACATCAATTTTGTCAGTCGCCAGGGAAGTGCAGTACAGCTCGACCATCCGAGGAGGCGAGGAGCCAGGACGGGTTCACCCCGCTGTGGTAGCCACGACGACGGGGCCGCATCTCTCCGCCCTCCGGGGCCGGCGGGGCCCTGCCGTCGTTAGCAGGCGAAGCGGACCGCAGGGGGCTGTTTGCCAGTGAGGCTTAGGGGTGAGGAGGAAGCTTCCGGGTGAGGAGCGGGGCCCAGGGAATAAGTGTGTTTAGTCCTGGCCTCTGTGTAACATGGGTTTACCTGCGGTTCAAGTAGAGATCAAGGTGATCCCCGCCTTGCCGCTGAGAAACCCATGTACCTCTCACCACTTGCAGAGACTGCCAGTGGAATAGTGCAGGGTAGTTAATACGTGTGGGTGTTTTTTTTTTTTGTTTTTTTTTTTGTTTTTTATAGAATAGATTTTTGTAAACATGCACCACATTATTGTGTAATGTGCTGCATTACTATTTTTTTTTGTTGTGAAAATTTTACTGTTATTCTGCGTGTTCCAAATAGCCTCCTATTTAGACCCGTTAAAGCATCTGAAGGGGCTATTTAAAAGCTGTTTAAAAACAATATTTTGTTCCCCAGCGACTACCTTTCTGGCTTGAGCACAGTCATGGCAATTATTTCCCATTGGGTTCAGAGCTGAATAACTATCAGAATGTACGCCATTAAAAAAAAAAAGGGGTGATAAAACAGATCCACGTAACAGAGACACGTTTGGCCAGTTTTCATATTTTTACTCAATTCTCAGTTTTCGCCCCGGCCGCGACGCAACACAGAGGGAGGACTCCAAACGGTGTCTTTTTCCGGGACCGACGGAAGAGGGAAGCGTCTTTGCCGATTTGTCTACTGTTAGTTTCTAAACCGTAAAAAAAAATCTCCCGGGGGCCGACGACGTTTATTTTTTATTTTTATTTTAATTTTATTTTAAGTTTTGTCCCTCGAGGCGGTCGTCGGATGTAGATAAAGTGTTGTCTGCGTCAGATCACCGGTTCGGTGCGTAAACTCTTGGCGGGGATCTGGGAGTGTTGCCTCCATCCGCAGGGCCCAGATGGAGGTCTCAGTGAATAGCCAGGAGAGTTATTGAGAGAATATCGACGCGCTCTCAGTAGTGCCCCATAGCCAAATTGGTGCTGAGGTTGAGTCGAGTGTAATGAGTGGAATCATTTCATGCTTTAGAGGGTAAGGTGTGCTCAGATGCCTTTTAATTTGAATGACTTTGAATTGAACCAAAAAAAACAAAAGCAAGGCGAATTGTGTGTTTTTCTGCTGAAACTCAAGAGATCGATCCCTTTCTAACCCGTCCCCGTGTGCGCTCTAGTGCCGTTGATAACTCGCAACAAGCGTCAGGGTGATTTACAAACTGCAAAAGTAGGTCAATAGTGGCATTACGAAAGACAAAAAAAAGAATAATTCTGGCGGGGAGACCGCCGCCCCGTCGTTTCTCTCACTTAGACCTCTGTCGCAGGCTGTCTTACCCACAAAAGTGTCCTAAATTGCTCCCAGTCACAATCGGGCGCACTCGTTTAACCCGATAGAGGAAGACATCTTGCTGACTCACGGCGATGGCGGCCCAGGATTGATGCCAGGGATATTATGGAAATCATTCATTAAAGGCAAAGGCTTTCTGGCTGTTTTTTTTTTTGGTTTTTTTTTTGGTACTGCTGTCCTGCTGTCAGTGCAGCCGGACACTGGGACATTTGATGTAGATCGCAGAGCTGCCCCCTCGTTTTTGGGAAGGTATCAGCAACGGCGATCTTCTTCAAAAGGGCCCGGCTCTGCTCCCGCTTCCTCACGCCGGTGTTTACAAAATGGGGAGGGGGTGATATGTGTTGTTTGTGAGGAAATGAGTGCCATTTTGGATGGGCGATGTAAGTAGAAGATTACCTTGGAGTCCAGTACAAACAAATTAGGTAGAGATCGATGTGGGCTACGGCTCATTAGGGAGGAATGTGTTTTTTTGGGGGGAACCAAATGTACTAATCCCAGGCCACTCCGGAAATGGCCCATGGGTGGGTCTCCCAAATGGCAGGCAAATATTTACTGTGGAATACAAAAATATTCGTGAGCAGTTCTGCACCACCATGGACTAGGTATGGGGAGGCCGATGTTGACACGGTGCAGTACAATGTTATCTCCCGGAGGGGGGGCGGTGGGGTTTAGGTTTGGCTGTGTCCCATCATCAGCACCCACCGCCCCCCCACCACCCCGCCGAGTTCCTCTCCGCTTTGCTCTCACACTCACTCGCAATCGCTCTCGACCCCAAGGACTCCTTGTACCGATGAGAAGAGATTAAGCTGAAACACCTTCCCTTACACACACACACACACACACAGACACACACAGACACACACAGACACACACACAGACACACACACAGACACACACACACACAGACACACAGACACACACACACACACACACACACACACACTGCTTGGCCAAGGCCAGATGCGGCCTCGAGATCGGTGAGTCTCCTGTCCCGGTGCGTTTCCACACGAATCTAAAACGTTAAGTCTCCGTCTGTCGGACGGAGCCTCCAAACCAACCCCCCCCCCCCCCCCCCCCCCGCCCCCCGCCGCCCCTGCCGCCCCCGCCCTCAGGTAACTTGTGCCACTTTAGCGCATGAGATGTGTGACCTTTCCGATTCCGTGGATCACATTTCCATTATGTGGGGTGGGTTCAATGGGGGCCTCTGTGTAGATACGGAGACGCGTGTGCTATGCATGACTTGTTTGGTCAATGCATCCTTGAAAGTGGGTCACAGTGCCCTAGTTGTGTGTGTGTGTGTGTGTGTGTGTGTGTGTGTGTGTGTGTGTGTGTGTGTGTGTGTGTGTGTGTGTGTGTGTGTGTGTGTGTGTGTGTGTGTGTGTGTGTGTGTGTGTGTGTGTGTGTGTGTGTGTGTGGCGTGTTTTAGTGTTACAGTGTTACTTTGTCCCGATTGACTTATCTATGAAACAGTTTCTTGTTTTGGTCGCCCGCTGTTCGGTCGCATGTTCTTCCCTTGTTTACTTCCCCCAAGGTGAGGGGAGAGCTCCCAATTTGACTTTCCTCCCTTGCGCACTTCACTTGCGGCAGGGGCACGGACAACCACATTCGGTCAGGTAGCTTGTGTTTTGTCTTATTTAATCATGTCACGGCCATATTGAATTTTACAAACTAGCGGTCACGCTGCATGTGTAAGTGAGCTACCCCGTCGAGTGTGTGCAGCGGGGCCAGGCTGCAGATTACATGATATAATGGTGTTTAGGCATCGCCTCCTCTTTTTAAATTCCTTTAACCTTGACTCCCCTTTAATGCAGGGAGAACACATCTGCCAGCCTGGTGTCAGACATTAGTAATACACACCACTCGGGCAGCATTGTCACTTTTTATTAACGCCCAGAGCTTTGCATGGACACCAGCTGTTGCATCGGGTGGGGGGGAAAAAAAAAAAAAGAAAACCTTGGCGGTCTTGGGTGACCTTGACTCTAACTGCTGCTCCTGTGGCTCTGCCCCTTTTTAATTCTTTTGTTTGGTCTCATACATTTTAAATGGCTTAAATGGATTACCATTCCCGACAATGAAGGTCATTTAGGAGCTCTAATTTGAAAACGGAAAAAAAACAAAAAACAAAAAAAACAAGGCTGGGTGCCGGCTTCAAGGCGTGTATGCGGCAGAGGAGATATGCCGGAGACTCGGGTTAGGGGATGGCGAGTCGCGTGGTGGGGGCGGGAGGTGGGACGATGAAGGTCAGACTTTGGGCGCTAAACTGTGACCCCCCACGCCGAGGCGTTTATTTCTTTCTTTCTTTTTTTTTGTTTTTTTGTTGCGTCGGTCCTGCCCATCACTCATGAGGATACGGCGACCTTTGTGTTGTTCTCTTAATGCCAAAAGGGGAAAGATGGAGAGAAGGAGAAGGGGAGAATTAGACGATGAGGAAAAGAACTGCCGGAGTATGATGGAGTCACACACGCAAACCCCAACACTTGTAATAAAAATCACTTCGGAACGCGCCTGCTCTGTCATTGGCTGACATTGTCAAAGATAATGGATAATCACCACAGTAACCGTAGAGCGGCTCATTGGAGGAAGGAGGGGGCTGGGTGCTGGTGCTGGTGCTGGTGGCGGGGGCGGCCTCAGCCTTTTGGCGTGCCACCACCAATGAAAATGACATGTTAACAGATGTGTAAGGTCATTCTCAATGTATACACCGGGGGAGATAGTGCAATAGTAATACACACATCACACGTCCTGGAAGGGGAAAGGAGGGGCCCATATGCTTTAGGGGCCTTGCTATAGAGGACGGCTTCCCTGTATTGAGGTCATTTGTTTGCTCACAGTGCACTGTCAGTGTGAGGAACATATTTTCTATTGCCCTTGCCATTGCCAGGCATTTTTGACATCAGCTCTGTCATTACAAGTGTCTTTCAAAAGCTTGAAGGTCCCCACTCTTTTTTTTTTTTTTTTTTACCACTGACTTGTCCTTTGTGGCGGATGCTCCTTTTTTTTTTTTTTTTTTTTTTTTTTTTTTTCCCCCGTCTGAATAAACACGGTGTAGTGCTCTAGTGGCCTTGCACTAACCTTCTGTTCTTCGCTGTTTATTGAAGTTTTTTTTGTCTGGGCAAAAATGTACACAAGGTCGACTCTAATTCCAAGGGTTCACTGCCAACAGTAAAGAGATTAACAGTCTTTCTAATGCTGAAACCGTATCGGCGTCTCTTCTATATTTGCTTGTTTTTTGTTGTTGTTGTCTCTATTCGCTGACTGTGCTATATTGAGGCCAGTGAGTTAAATTGGCCTCTAAATTGACTCTGGGTTAAACATGGCTGTGTGCTGTACTAATCAAGCTCCCTGTTTCAGGACATTCCAGTTTAGTGGCGTGAAGCTCACTGGCAGGAAAATAGCCCTAATCCAACCATCTTAGTGAGGCAGCAGACGTCAGATGGCCCAGTGTGACCAGGTTGCCTTTTGTTGTTGTCAGATTTAGGTCAACGGCTTAAAGCCAGCCTTGAACTGTAATTGGCACCGATCGGCCAATCTCAATAATATGTAATAAATAATGTTGTTTTTTATTTATTTTTTTATTTTATCTATGTACTGAAAGTGCTTATCGACCTGCTCATCTAAGGATTTGAAGAAAACTCAAAGAGCTCAGAGAGTTGTTTTCCAACTGTCCCTCAGAATTATACAATACTCGTTCTAGGTCTTGACCACATCAACTTTAATCTGCCTGCTGATCTGTGCTCGGTTACAAAGTGGCATTAAAAGGTTACACCTCGTTGCCCTGTTTGTCATGCCAGCCTAGGAAGTTAAGCAATTGAAAGATTTAGGCCTGACGAGAAACCGGCCCTTGTTGTTTTTAGGTTGCTGCCTCTCCCGGCGGGGCCTTTCAACTGGCGGCTCCCCCGCCACCAGGGAGCCCTTTTGTCATAGTCAAGGGCTTCTGTCCGGTCATGTGACCTACCGTGTTAGTGCCCCCAGTGGACACCAAAGGTGAGGACGGCATCAGGGAAGGATTCAGACGGCAGCCCCGTATTAATTAACCTTTATGGGACACGGCCGCAACTGTCAGAGGTGTTCCGTAGCCACGGAAACCAGGCTGACAGGGTTCAGAGCAGAGGTCTCCCAGGGCAGAGCCGCTGACACTGTCATGGCAACTGGCGACGGAGCTCGACCCGGTGTCAGCAGCTCTGCCGTCCTGACAGTGTCGTGACAGGTGCACCTGATCCTTCTTCCACCACCCCCCACCCCCAACCACCCTACCACCGACACTAACACACATATACACACACGTCCATTTGTTGTGTCCAGCAGTACAGGCCTGTTAGATAGAGTGTAGCTGTGATCTGTGATTGCTGATTGTTGATTGATCTTTTATACTGTATCTGTACTTTGTACTGTACTTCTCGCGTCACATCACTTCACTCCAGTTCATGTTTTGCTGTCACATGGTTGTAAAAGAGCATGCGTGCACAGGCAACTTGCCCCGTATAAATAAAGATTGAATAAAAAGATCTAGTGATTAAGATATACTCTAAGTTGGGAGCCACACGACTAATTTGTTGTGTGTGTGTGTGTGTGTGTGTGTGTGTGTGTGTGTGTGTGTGTGTGTGTGTGTGTGTGTGTGTGTGTGTGTGTGTGTGTGTGTGTGTGTGTGTGTGTGTGTGTGTGTGTGTGCGGTAGCCAGTATGCAGAGCAAGAGCTGTCATGTGAGGTGCTGCCGAAGTGCATAAGAAGGAGGTGGGGTGGGGGGGAGGGATAATCCACAGAAATGACAAGCTGCACAAGAAATTATTCACAGCTCTCACAGGCCCTTCACTGTTGAAAGACATCGCAGCGAGGGGCTTACAGCTTGAGACCTGAATGTTTTCAAGGTAGTATGCTTGAATTTTCAATTTGGATCCAATCAGGCCTAATCTACATTTGTCGCCTGTTCGGCTGGCTGTAAGAGAGAGAGTGCCAGGAGTGCAGAGAGCGAGAGGGAGCCATGCGCAGTCAGTCTGAAATGTTGCTAAGTAACAGAGATGGCGGACAAGGTGTTGAAATGAATGCAATGTGGTGCTGTGCAAATCTCCACTTCTCATGCGGTTTTCCTCTCTCTCCCTCTCTTCTCTTGCTCCAATAGGTCCCCCATGTGAGATCAGGAAAGCTGAAAAGGCGCCACAAAGACAATCACCGAAAGACAGCCATCCTGAGCATAGTCCAGCAATGGAATGTGTCAAAAGCTCTGTGGTGAAATCCCACTGACTCCTCCATTGCTGCTCACGTAAGCCTGGAGCTGGGCCTTCTGGGATCAACCAGTGCTCAGAGCAGAGCAGTGCCAGGAAGGCCCTCCTGTCCCAAAATGGCTTCAGACATGACAGCAGATTTACGTCTATGCAGATTGTAACCGCTTCGGAGAGGAATCACACCTAGACAGTGGATCCTCTGCCCTCTAATCATTCTGTACAGCTACCCACCTTCTTGGGTCTTTTGGAAGTACATGCCACTGTCTACCAGATGACCCAGTGGACATTACTTTCCCAGTAGCATTGCTGAACCATACGAGGGGATCCTAGTATTGAACATGACTCATGGGGAGGAGCCTGGCCCTGAGACACACAAGGATTCAGCTGTTTTAACTTATCTGGAAGGTTTACTGATGCATCCAGTGGTTGCCGGGCCTGGGGCCACGGCAAGCAGGAGATCTGAGGCTGCCCATAGCAACCAGGAGCAAGCCGATAAGGCAGGAGGGGCCTTCCAGCTGCCCAATCATTGCCCTGCAGCACCTAAGGCTGGAACCAATGGGCCCTCACTGGGTGCCTCACAGCACCTTAAGAAGGCCCGCCTGCTGTGCTCAGGTGCCTGGAACGAGCCAACAAACCAGAGGATGAGCTCTCCTCCAAGTGAACTAAATGGCCAAGGGGGAGGTCTGCATAATGGGAGCATGGAAGGCTCCCCTCATGCAGGGGAGAGCACCCTCCTGGCTTCCCTGCTCCAGTCCTTCAGCTCACGGCTACAGAGCGTGGCTTTGTCACAGCAGTCCAACAAGCCAGCCAATGACCGCTCCACTCCATCTAAGGCCCCGTCCTCAGAGAAAGAGCCACTTCCTGTATACGGCACAGCTTCTAGCCGCCTGAAAGGTTTAATGAGGAAGAGTAAGCTGCAGAATCATAGCAGCACGCCTTACAGCCGCAGGGGACACAGCCAGGACAGACCTCCAGAATCCCCACGCTCAGCACACAGTGCCACGCCACCGTCCACCCCTGCAGCCACTGAATCTGTATCTTGTGCCGAGCGTCTGAAGGCCGTTGCCAACATGGTAAAGACCCGCTCCAGCCCTGTTCCCTCACCTAAACCCAGCGTGGCCTGCAGTCAGCTGGCTCTGCTGCTTTCCAGCGAGGCCCACCTGCAGCAGTACTCCCGTGAGCATGCACTGAAAGCTCAGCTCTCAGGCCGCTCTGCCAGTGAACGGCTTGCAGCCATGGCAACCCAGCAGCAGGGCCAAGGAAGTAGGCCACCCAGTGAGGGAGAGGCTCTTCCTCGAGCCCCAGACACAATAAGCTCCTTAACTACCCAAAACGGGATGACAACTACAACCACAACTACAGAGACACTCCCACGTACGGCTCTCTCCAGCCCACAGAGCCCTTCCCTGCTGCGCGGCCAGAGCCAGAGTTCCCCTCCCCCTGCCCAGCATGCCAACAGCCACACCCAGAGCCAGCCACTAAGGGAGAAGCGAGGCTTTGACTCACGTCCCACCCGACCCCCACAGACCTGCAGCAGCTTGCTCCTGCTGCTCCTCAACAACCATAACAGCCAGAAGCAGCTGACCAAGAACGGGCACCTGGAGGAGAGCTATGGTCTTCTGCCACCCAGCGGGTCTTCCTCAGTCACCTCTGACAGTGAGTGCTCCGCCCAAGAGAGGAGCGTGGCCAAGGATAGCAGTGATGCAGAGAGTTCCTACTCAAGCTGCTCTCCCATTGACCTTTCTATCAGGAGCCGAGCCAATGCCCAGGACAACGTACACAAAACCAGCACTACCACGCCCACCTCTTCCTCCTCCTCTTCTTCCTCCTTGTCCTCCACCTCCGTAGTGTTCTCCTCCCCTCCAGCTGCTTTCTCACCTCCTCCATCTGCTCACTGCTCCTCTGTTACCTTTTCTTCCTCGTCTACTGTTGTCGCCTCTGCTTCCTCAGCTCTTTCCTCTTCATCCTCTACCTTCACAACCTCTTCCCTGGACAAACTGACCGAGTCGCTGATAAATAAGTGGAAGCCAGAGCTGTCCGCTTCAAAGAGCTCACAAGGAAAGGAGTCTGAAATGAGCCCTGACTTTAAATCCCACCCTAAGGTAACTCTCATGCAGCTCCTCCTTGAACGCAGAAATAACGAAAAGGGGAATAGAAGTGTAGCTAATGCAGATTTGCCTCTTGACGTTACCATGGCCACAATGTCTCGGGGTCCACCGAAGGGGCTTGTGTCCTGGGATGAGACAAGGACAAAAAGCCCCCTGGAGAGGCCAGGACCCACAGCCCAGCCACATTGCTCCCTCAGTCGTGACCCTAGCAGTGCGCTTTCCCCTTATTCCTATCCCTCACCTCATATCCAGTCCAGCCCGCTGGATTTATGTAAGTCTAAGGCCTTCCCTGCTGAGAAGGCTTCTGAGCCTGCCTTCAGTGCCAGTAAACTGTTGCAGAACCTTGCCCAATGTGGCACGGCTTCACCATCCCCACCTGCCCCCTCTAGCAAAGGACAGGGTCAGGATTTGGATGCGGGAAGGCCCCTGGCCCTATTAGAGAGGCTCAATGCCCCCATCAATAGGGACACCACCACTCCTCTCTCTGATGGGCCCTCTGCCAGTGGTACACCATTCAGCCGGAGTGAGGCCTCTCCCCCCTCATCCCAGATTGAGAGCCTTCTGGAAAGACGCACAGTGCTACAACTCCTCCTAGGAACAGGCTCGACTGCAACTACAGTAAACCGCAAGGACAGGCCGGCTGGTAATGGGCAAAGAAGCGTGGAGGCGCCAGGGCTGTGTTTTGAAAAGAACCTTGGCACCTCCGTCATTTGTGACAGTTCCAATAGGCCCTTTGTGGACATAAAGGTCAAAACGGAGGAAGTGGGGCCGTCCTTGGCCACATCTGAGGATTCAGGTGGCAGAAAGCGAAAGGGTGGCTATGACAAGAGTAGCCCTCTGTCAGAACCACAGCAGGACTTTAAAACAGAGCCACGGCCTGCAGAGGTCATAGCCAAATACGGCCTCCTCAGCCAGCTCTTAAAACAACAGACTGCTACCTACTACACCAGTGCAGCCATGCAAACTGAGACACAGCCCAGACAGGTTAAGGAGGAACACAGGGAACATCAGGGGCCCAGCCCAAAGAAGAGACGCCACTGCCCTGATCGGACTGACAGCTTCATCAATGTCAGCTCGCCTAGGGTAATGGACAGTGGAGACGGCAGCAGCGTAGCCTCTGCTCTCAAGGAAGAACCTGCTCATCGAAAGAGTCCCAAGGGAGGGGAGTCTCTGACCGGCAGCCCCCCGAGTGAATGCCTTTCCAGAGAGAGTAGGGGCTTCAATGTACTCAAACAACTTCTGCTATCTGATAACTGCCTGAAGGAGCTGTCCCAACAGCCCCGGAGTGCGCCCAGCCCATCAGTTTTGCAGGCCAATGGCAAGGCCAACGGCAGCATCCTCAGTCAGCCACCCCACAACCACAACTTCCTCCACTCGCCCTGGCACCCCCATAGTTCCTTCAGCTCAGGGCTCCCAGGTAACCTCAGACCCCTGCCGACCCCGCCGACATGTGATGGCCCACTGCGCTCCCCCTGGGGCCGCCAGCTTGCTCCATGGCCAGCCCCCCCAAAAAGGGATGCCCCAACTATAGTTAAGCAAGAACCAGAAAGCCCGGTGCGGTGGGCCGGGCAGGAGGATGAGGGCGAGTGCTGTGACTCTAACCCAGACTCTCCACGGCTGACCCGCTCCAATCCCATCTTGTATTACATGTTGCAGAAGGGCAGTGCTCAGCTTAGAAAGGAGGTTAGGGATCAGGCAGAAGGGAACCAGCCCATGGTCCGGGTTAAGGAGGAGCCAATCGGTGACGTGCATGCTTATGAACACAGACTGAGCTCCACCCCGCACTCACCATCCCACAATGACAAGCACAGCCACAAGAGCCAGGGGCTGAGCCAATCATCTGATTGAAGTTTTATCTAGCGTAGAAACATTTTGTCAAGAAAAAAAAATTACAAAAGTTTAAAAGATTACAAGGTTTTTGTTATTTTTTACTGACTTGCCAAATGCTGGTTTGCAGTTTGATGACATGAAATAATAGAATGCTGAAACTACATTTTTTTAAGTAAAAGAGAGAGAGAGAGTTCAATTTCAAAGGCATATATCCTTTGGCATATATCCATTTTCTTATTTAAAATGGTTGGGTTGTTGAATGGTACAAAATAGCTCCATGTTTGCAGAATGTCTAATTGATAAAACCAAATTAATGGAAGTGGCGAATCTAACCGTGCCCATTTCTGATAATCAACCAGTTTGTATTCAACATCCTGAAGTCCTCCTTAAGAATTTGGTCGGGTTTTGTTCTCATAATTTGTGTCTGATTTGTGCACATATCAATACTTGATGCCCTCTTTGTTGCCTGCCATAAATCATTGAAAAAGAACATTTCAAGAAACATTTATTATTAATGGCCCTCCAAGGATGTTTGCACTCACTTTAGTGAGCATTTATTTATTTTCTCTATCAGAACGTTTTCAGACAGACAGCGGACCCATCAATTTTAGATCAGGTTCCCAAATAAAGTAATTCTAGAGTAAGCACAGCAGTCCATAACTAAGATGTTGACACTTGAGACTTACAGGAGGACCAGCCAAAATAAAATAAGTAGGCAGAGGAGACATTCGTCATGGCAGCATGATGAATGCCTTTCCTTCCCGATCCCTCAAGAGTAATGGCGTGGTACAAATGACCGATTCAATGACAGTAAGTCAGCAGGGGTCAGACTGGTCACAATTCATTGTATTTTGTTTTGATCTGAATAGAACTTGTGAGGCTGAAATTCAACAGTGCAAACTCTCGATTGAGAATGCACATTGCTTTGAGAAGTTCAGTTTGGAGCCGTTTGGTTGATGGGGGCGCAGAGCGTATAGCTTTAACAACTGTCTCTGAACAAGTTTCATGTGCAACGATAGCCACTGCAGGATGCACTGTCACAGTGACATGAGTGAACTAGCGCCATTTTAGTACGACCAAGACCAGAGTTTGCACTGTTGATTTCCTGAGCCTTCGGTGTCCTTTTATGAGTAAGTTCATGGCATGTTATAAACAATGTCAGTATTGTTATATGTTGAGAATTTGACCGTTTGTGACGTTTTTTTTTAACTATCATTTCTTGACTCTCTTGTGCTTTATGGACACCTTTATATTTTTGTGGCGGTCTCTTAACGCATAAAATGTCAAAATAATTGCATGAAAATAAAGAGAGAACCACTGGTACAGTTTTCAATGCAGCTGGATATGTGTACCTGCCCCATTACCTAATAATCGCCGAGACATGCTGGTGTCCTGAGAGGCGTCTCGTATCTAGCTCCTTATTTTGATTGTACTGTATTTTTTCAGTATCAATTTTAGTTTCACACACTGCGTTATCCATTAAGTCTTGTGATCTTTTTAATACATATACCTATGAAGTATGTTTCTTCTATTATGAATACATTTTCACAATGGTTAAATATATTTGTGTAAATAGTACTTTCATTATGAAAGATGACTATTTTGTATTGTTGAAGAAAAAGATATTACCCTAGTTTTTAATGCCCTGATATGTAAATATGAATTATACGCGTACTAGTGTACATACAAAGGTAGAGGATGCTGTGCCCATCTTTTTTGGTTGGTTTGTTCTCTGCATGTGTCTCAATGTGGTAAATGATAATCTATCCTGCGCTGTGTTGTGTAATAATGTCTGACTCCTCACTGCTGCCTGTTGCATGCAGACGCATGGGAACTACCTGTGTATCCCTACTGGTGATGGGGGAAAATGTCAAGTCTTAAAATAGGTCTTTTTTTTTTTTTTTTTTTTTTTATCACAGAGAGGTTCGTTTAGAATATGAACAGTCCCTAAATAACCCACAGGCTGTTGAGCAAGTTCATAACGATGTGTGAAAAATAAACGTGCATTGAATATTTTTGTGATTTATTTTTATTTTTATTTTTTTTTTCTTTCCGTTTTTTTTTTTCTGTTACTGGTTAACAAAGGTCTACGACAGGGCTTGGGGCTATAGATTGAAGTACAATCATAGATATGCATTGTGCATCTGAAAGAAACATTTGTAGCAACAAATTAAAAAAAAAAAAAAAAAAAAGTTTCATTTTTCCATGTGAAGATCTGAAACTGAATTTGTTTTTTATGTTTTCATTTTGGTGTTCATTTGCACTGATATGTCAAAAATAAAGTTCTAAAACGCATGAGCTAGTTTTAATGTGTTTACTTTTTTTCTACCCCGCCATTCATAGCAACAAATGTGAATATGAATAATAATCAATATATTTTTGAGTGACTGTTTGCAAACGGAAATGTATGCCTTCCCATATTTTGGACGCCATGGAAACAGACAAACATGCATATCTCTTTTAAATGACTTTTTATGAACGATGGGGTTTGGAGGTCGAGCAAACCAACGAAATAATCAAATCTCTTCTAGAGCGACAAAGAGAAACCCCAACATAAAACGGGACCTTTCGGAGTGTAACATCAGTTCAATATCAAATCAATGTTTTAAGTAACTGCAGGAGGGGAGGAAAATCAAGCACATCAAAAGACCGAGAAAACAAAAAAAGCCTTTGAGTTATCAAAGACATATTCATTATTATCCTGGGGTCAGAGGATGTCCTGTAGTTTACCCCGAATGCGCCTGTTTCACAGCCTGTTTTCTGCTGCTGGCCGCGGTGCCGCGTCTTAACAAAGGCAGGAAAGCCATTGAGGAGCGAGGAGGCGCGGAGGCCAACAGATGTGCCCTGAACGTCTGCCCAAGGGTGCGCCTTCACAAAATAAAACACGCCCGTGTTGTTTCGTCCTCTGAAAAAGCGTCGGCGTTAAACAGCCGTCGGAACACCTGAATTCTTGCGTGCGAGCGTCACCGTGATCCATTTCACGGCGATTGTCCCGGCTTTGAGTGGTGGGGGGGGGGGGGTTTCAGAAGAAGAAAATCAGCCGGTGGTGAGAGGCTCTCCAAAAGGTTAAGAAGAGTTCAAGGCAAACTTCCCTCGCCCCTAGGTTTTGAATGCGAAGTCCAAATGGGTGAACAGTCGGCTTTTTGTCTGCAGTGCACTTTTTTGAAATCCAGCACAGTTCCTCAGCCCCGACTTCCTTTTTATTTAATCCCCCCCCCCCCCCCCATGACTGCTTGCGCTCTCTTTAAACTCCGGGTAACCTTTCCCCTCGCTGAACTTCTCCATTTCAAGATTCTTATCAAGGCTGAACCGCCAGTAACACCCCCCCCCCCCGATTTCCTCTGACTGCTCAAGCTGCGGCAAACATGAAGGGCGGGAGGCGCGAGTTTAAGCTGAGGTCAAGGTGTGAAACTTGACAATCGGCGGTTTGTCTGCCGCTCCTCTCTTTGATCCCCCCCCACCCCGAACCTCGGAGGGGCCGAAGGGACCTTCGGCCCTCGCGGCAGTGCCGCCGCTTGATTCGATTCGAGGGCCGCCCAGTCGCAGAGACTTCCTCGCCTCCGGGATCCGTTTGTTGTCGTTATTTCGAGGTTTAATTGCCCAAAAAAGAAAATCGGTTCTAAATAAAACGCGATGCTACCGATAGACGTTCAAAAGATATATCCCATCATCTGATTTTCGAGACGGATTCTTTTTTTTTTTTTTTTTTTTTTAAGGCGGCAGCAGAGCGGTAAGTTTCTCGATAAGTAAGGGTGGCGCTGTCATGGATTGCGGTCTTCGCCGTGGGTGAGATGCTGTTTTGTGCTCCGCTGCGAGGTGGGGTGCTTTGTTTATTCACATGGGGACCCCACCGGGCCAACACTTGCCATTAGTTGTCATGGTGTTTGGCGTGATAAATGTGCTCACAGATGTTCCGTCACCCCCGCCCCTTACAAGCGTTGACCTTTGAGCATATGGTTTGACCTCGGATGTTACATAAACACTCATACACACGGGGCGATCAGCGTTTTATGGGTCATCTCATTTGGGCCGTCATTAGCGCGCACATCATACAGTACCCGGCAATGCTCGAGGCCCTAAAGCTATGATTCGATCAGCAGGAAC
This sequence comes from Zeus faber, assembly GCF_960531495.2. NCBI lineage: Eukaryota > Metazoa > Chordata > Actinopteri > Zeiformes > Zeidae > Zeus > Zeus faber. The sequence goes on from NC_137200.1 coordinate 13,845,890, forward strand.
ACAACCAAGATGGCTACTCAAGTCAGACGGCGATGAAGAGGTGGAAGTAGATACCTGGCCACGGGCCCCTGGCTTTAAGGCGGCTCATTTTTTAGTTGGTTTTTCCGACCTCGCCGGGGCCTCGGCGTTTGAAGACGTAGCCCTTTGTGAAGTCCGTTCGTCGCTTCCTCCGGGTCATGACCCCTGGTCCAACCCCACCCACCACCACCACCACCACCACCACCCTTTGCTGATCCTGTTTCCCGGCTCAGGACCAACTGTTTGCCTGCAGCCGTGGACCCTAACCCCAACTGAGCATCACGATCACGAGGCCGTTTCTTCTAACGCGCCCTGTAAACATGACAACCGGCAAAATGTCTTTCAGTTTAGACTCTTAATTGCTCTCGACGGCCTCTTGACCTCCCCGCGGACCTGCGTCGTTGTTTAGCGGCGACTAATCATCTTGACATCCTGATCTCCGACGTCCGCGGGGAGCGCATTTATTAAATATTGCGGAAGGCGGCGAGATAATTGCCCCGGGCGAGAAAAGGTCAACTATTCTCTCAGCGTCGGGGGTCGGACCCGGGGACGGCGGGTCGGACCCGAGCGCAAGGGTCAGAAGTTTTGGCCATCGATAAAGGGGAGCGAGAGGCGCGTCGCCGATCCGGCACACAGACGGCCGCGCCAAATGCGCGCAAAACAGAGCGGATAAATTATTCACGAGCAGCCGCGGAGACCCGGCCCCGCGGCGCGGCCCCCCCCCCGTCGGCTTGAGGGATCCGGGGGCCGACGTTGAGGCAGCGCGGTCGACATCGGCGCCGTCACGTAAGCACAAGGGTAAATGTTTTACAAAGCGGCCGGGGAGAAGCGGCGACGTCAATCATCCGTCTCCCGTTTTCCCCTCCTTGTGTCCTCTCCGGGGTCAAGGTACAGAGGTACAGCCGCGCTGCCATCTATTTATTTATTTATTTGTTCTTTTTTTTTTTTTTTTTTTTTTGGGGGGGGGGGGCATTCCACCCCGCGCGAGATTCCACTTAGGCCGTAAATTTCGCACAGAAACCGACTCTCACCTGCGTTCGTTCAAACCAAACTTTTGAAGCAGCTATCCAAACAAAACCGGGGAGGAGAAAAAAAACAAAAAAAAACGTTGACAGCTTCTTTGACGTATGCGAGCGGCCGCCTCCAGGAAATGTGTCCGCCTGTTATTTTAGTTTGTGTTCCGTCAAAAGCAATGATGACATTGCGGTTCATCTGGGGAGTGTGTGTGTGTGTGGGGGGGTGGGGGGAGGAGGGTCATGAACTTTCCAAGTAAACATTTCTCAACCCCCCCCCCTCCCCACTAGAATGAGAAAGGGCAACTCCGTGTCAACCTGTCTCGCTAGGACCCGGCTTGAGAGTTTAACTTTGCGTCCTCCGGGATCTGAGGGCCGTTTGAAGGGACGCCAACGTGACTGTCTGAACTGTCACGTTGGCGTCGGGGTGTTCCCCAACCCCACCCAAAGGGTCACAGACGTGCAACTCAAAGTGTGTTTGGTCAGGATTCAAAGTGACTCAGCGGTGGATCCAAGCCGGAGTCCCTCCCACCGAGGATCGTCCGAGCCGAGCCGAGCTGAACTGAACTGAACCTATCGGCTCCGCGCATTTTTGCTGGGTGCGTCACTGGCGTTCATGTTCCGCTCGAAAGCTTTCCAGACCTGTAACAGTGTGTTTTTCGCGACGGACGGAATCCACGCGGGGCGAGGTACGGATCGGGGCTTCGAGCGCGGGGAAGGAGTTCCAAAAAGAGATCTCCGTCAAGGAGCGCGACTTGACAGGGAACTCCGAGCGACACATCCGCTGTAGCGACGGATTCTAAATGACGCTCGTCTCGTCAGCGCATTTACAGTCGTCCCATGCCACACCCTTATTTTATTTATCATTCTGTATACGGTCATGACGTCATTTTTTTCCTCTTGCAATCAGAACCAAAATGTTTAATGAGCGAGAACGAGCTTTCCACGCGTTCTTTTTATGACTACCTCTTAGTGCTGCTACCATGGTGGTTTTAAACAAAAAAAGACTTGACGACTTCTTTATATAATACAATGTCTACTGCAATAGGCAACCATATACATTACTAAAACAAAATAATTATTAATAATAATAATAATAATAATAATAATAAAAACATCAACCCTCTGGTATATAGAATAATTCCTATAGTGATTCCCCCATAGTTTCATATTTAATAGCGGGCAGGAAATTATAGGTTTAACTTAGTAAATGGTGTTATCACATGTTTTACTCTGTGTCTCAGGAGAAACGTTTCTGGCTGCCGAGGCTCCACAATAACAGCGTTGTCAGTGTGACCTGTTTTGCAGTGAGGATGATAGTTTCAGTGAAACTCTTATTTAGAAACCATCCATTGCATGAAAAAATATATATATATAATAATAATAATGAGAGAGAGAGAGACACACACTACTCACAAAAAGTTAGGGATATTTGGCTTTCGGGTGAAATTTATGGAAAATGTAAAAGGTTCACGCTACAGTGATATATCATGAAAGTAGGGCATTTAAGTAGAAGCATGCGATGGTGATTTCCTCATCTCAAACAACGTATTGAAACAAAAGCCAACAACAGTGGTGGTTTTACCACAACAAAAAATGTCAATGTCTCAATAACTTGTCATGTGCCCTTGAGCATCAATTACAGCTTGACAACGACGTCTCAGCTGTTCACAAGTCGACTTATTGTCTGCTGAGGCCTGGCCCTCCACTCTTCTTGAAGGGCGGCCCTCAGGTCATTGAGGTTCTGGGGTACAGAGTTAAGAGCCTCTACACGGCCACTCGGCTGATCCCATAGGTTTTCTATGGGAGTCAGGTCTGGAGAAAGTGCAGGCCACTCCATTTGAGGTGCCCCGGTCTCCAGCAGCCGTTCCCTAATGATGCCACCTCCATGAGCTGGAGCACTGTCGTCCATGAAGATGAAATGAGGCCTGTGTTGTTCATGCAGGGGCACAATGACTGGATTAATGATGTTATTCAGGTAGTATGGGCTTGTCACTGTACCGTTCACAAAGTGTAGGGCAGTTCTGTATTGACTAGACACACCTGCCCACACTGTAACACCACCACCACCAAAGGCTCGTCTGGTGACAACAGTGGCTGATGCATAGCGCTCTCCTTGACGTCTCCAACATCGTTGGCGGCCATCATTTCTGCTCAACGTGAATGGACTTCCATCAGAGAACAGCACTGAGGCCACTGGTCCCTCGTCCAGCGTAAATGCTCCCTGGTCCGTGCAAGACAATGATGCCTGTGCCTGGTGGTGTGGTCAGGTACCCTTGCAGGTGGTCTAGCACACAGACCACGCTGATGTAAACGGTTTCGAATGGTCTGATGTGACACTTGGGTGCCTCTCCCCTCCCTTAAATGTGCCTGGAGTTGAGTGGCATTCATCATCCGGTTCCGCTGGGCACTGTTCACAATGAAGCGCTCATCAGTGTGGGATGTGGCCAAAGGACGTCCACTTTTATCCCTTTCTGTGACTCTTCCAGTCTCTCTGTATCTCTGCTGGAACCTGCTGATGACACTCTGTGACACTCTAAGCTCAGTGGCCACTTCCCTCTGAGAACATCCTGTTTGAAGCTTCACAATGGCGAGGTACTGTTGATCAGTTGTTAGGTGTCGTGTTGGTCTCATGATGTCAAAATGGAAACATCATGATGAAGAGGACTGTTTAAATACCAATTCTTATTGAACCAGGAAATGTATTGGTCGATTCATCGATCAAACACCTGTTGTGAATTTTACGGTTCAGCTCCTTGTGAGAGAACAGCAAGTTGTGCAAAAAGTACTGAAACATTGAACAATTGGACATGTGCATTCAAAGGTTTAGAGAAGGTCAAATTAAGTTCAACTGTAAAGGTTGTAGTGCATTTTAGGTTCATCCTGAAATTTTACCCGAAAGCCGAATATCCCTAACTTTTTGTGAGTAGCGTGTATATATATATATATATATATATATATATATATATATATATATATACACACACACACACACACACACACATACACACACACACACACACACACACACACACACAGAGCGATCAGCCACAACATTAAAACCACCGCCGCTAAAACAACTCTGACCCGTGGAGGCATGGACTCCACAAGACCTCTGAAGGTGTCCTGTGGTGTCTGGCACCAAGACGTTATCAGCAGATCCTTTAAGTCCTGTAAGTTGCGAGGTGGGGCCCCCATGGATCGGGCTTGTTGTTCCAGCACATCCCACAGATGCTCCCTCCCTCAGATCGGACCTTAACCCCGGCCATCCACATGATGTAGAAGAAAATGTGATTCATCAGACCAGGCCACCTTCTTCCATTGCTCCATGGTCCAGTTCTCATGCTCACGTGCCCATTGTACAGGCGCTTTCAGCGGTGGACAGGGGTCAACGTGGGCACTCTGACCAGTCTGCAGCTACGCAGCACAATACACAGCAAGCTGTGAATCACTGTGTGTTCTGACACCTTTCTATCATAGCCAGCATTAGCCTTTTCAGAAATTTGTGCTACTGTGGGATCGGACCAGACGGGCTTGACTTCGCTCCCCAGGCGCATCAATGAGCCCATGGGCGCCCACGACCCTGTCGCCAGTTCAGCGGTTGTCCTTGAAAAAAACCCCAAAACAAAACAAAAAAACCTAGCACAAAATTGACGACATTTTACAAGTTTTCACGGGGCTACAACGGCGTAGAGCATTATGCTCTACGCCTCTTCATTCTCAATGCGTAACTTGAGAAAAAGGAAAATGGCACCGTTTTTCATGAAGCCCATTCTGACCTGCTGGACAGGGTTTTCCGTCTGAACAGCCACAATGTCCTGAGGTGCCCGCGCAAACCAAACTAATAACAACACCATCGATATATTACTTTGAGACATGAGTATCTCCCGATGTTTTCAAACCCAAACCAAAATAAAAGGGGATTGAACTCAACAGGCGGGACGTGTTTGCTTCCACGAAATCGAGAAGAATGAGAGCTTCACGCGGGACCACAATCCCGCTCTGTTGGGCGGTTCTGCTCCGGTTTTCGGAATTAACGACATACTTATCTTGTTAATTCGGAAAAACGGATCAGCATTTTTTTTTTTTCCATGAAAACGTATCTCTTTAATTTGGTAAAAACTGGGCAATTTTTTTTTTTCTCAAGTGAATGCATCACGCTTCCGCATTAATCTGCTCCAGTTTTTTGGGGTTTTTTTTTTTTTAAGCCGACTTCTATAGACAATGCTTCTCCCAAAATGTGGTAAGGGTGTTTGACCACGTTTTTTTGTTGTTTTTTTTAATTAAATAAGTGAAATAAAAACTTCAAATGTATTTATGTTTACTCCAGGTTCCCTTTGTCCAATGTTACGGTGTGTCTAAAGGTCATCAGGAGGGACATTCATGGGTTAAATGGGGAAAGTGAAGCAGACGGAGCTCCACAAAGAGACAAGTCGACGTCCAAGCGGCTTCCTCGGCGCCCTCGGGCCATGGTTTTAGCACCAGCGTTCATCCTTGAGGGGAAATAAAAAATAAAAATAGTAAAAAAAAATAGATAAATAATGAGAAGAAATCAACTCCTCGCTTTGTATTGTTTCTGATTCATTAATATCATGCGCTGTTTTGGCTGCGAGATGGCTCAACCGATATCCTGTCTGATGAGGTCAAACTGAGGGGAGGCCCCGCCGGGGCCCTCAAGGTAACCTTCACACTCTCTAGTGGTCAGTCCCCTCTTCAACATGCACGGCAGGTAGAGCTATTGTTAAATATTGATCGACAAGGGCGGCAAATGGAAATTGGGAAACATACACTGGTTGACGCTGCTACGTGATTCACAAAGCCAAACGCTTCTGATGAATTATTCGCAGTTCCACGTGGCTTTTCCTCACTCATCCCGCCGCTGCGTGGTTCTGTGATTACGTAACCCGAGGCTCAAAACGAGATGCCATGTCGCCATCTGCTGGACGAAGAGGGGACTGCAGGGTGGTTTGAGTTATTATTATGTACTGTATATACCATATTGCGTGTGCGTGTGCGTGTGTGTGTGTGTGTGTGTGTGTGTGTGTGTGTGTGTGTGTGTGTGTGTGTGTGTGTGTGTGTGTGTGTGTGTGTCTCAACTTCAGAGGCATGGTTCAGATTATACGCTCGCTGGAAACCATATATTGCCAAAAAAAAATTAACTAAAAGTAAAACAGAAAAATTAAAATGTTGAAATACAATGATGAATATATATATATATATATATATATATATATATATATATATATATATATATATATATATACTGTATATAGGGTGAGATAAGTGAAGATAAAAATAGACCATTTTAGCAATAAAAAATATACATTATAATGTATATTATATTCATATATACATCCTTTTATACATAGGGAAATACAGTGCATTTCCTTGGACTAGGCCATCCACTGTTGTGACTCTGTGACTCACCCACTCTGTCTCTCTCTCTCTCTCTCTCTCTCGCTCTCTCTCTCTCCCTGTGTGTGTGTGTGTGTGTGTGTGTGTGTGTGTGTGTGTGTGTCTGTCTGTGCACACTCCCCTTATACCATTGATGTGTAATAATCCCCTTGATATGATAGCAACACAATTAAACCACTACAATCCAAATGAATATTGATATGCGCTAGTTAGATGACACAAAAACAAAAAGAGAGAGGGGGGGGGGGGGTTGGGAAGTTTCTGTGAATGGACCGTGTTTTACACACTTCAGATACGAAAACTAGAGCGAGACGGTTTTTCAACATCTAAAGAGTGACCCAATTCTGCGTTAGGAAAGAAGTTCCCCCACATCCTCCACTAAATTAGTAACAGCTGACAGATTTGAATGCCCAATGTTTGGATGTTAGTGCTCAGCTATCTGTTCTGAATAATTAGGTCAGAAAGTAGACCATGCCTCGCCTTCATACATCCATGCATACATACAGTACATACTCGACATACAAAAGGGCACCGCACGGTTGTTTGTATACCAGTGTGTATGAAACCCTCACAACACACTGCCCCATATGCACGAGTAGAATATCAACCGCACGATGTAGGTAGGGGCAGGGAGCCTTGTATTCAGCTCCCTAAATATCAAATTGAAGGCTTTTAAAGGCTGAGACGCAAAGCCACGTACAATGTAGAGCAGTTAAAAGTGAGTGCGTGTTCTTCGGGCCAACATGATCGGCGATGATAACAGTGCGAAGGGGAACAACAACAACGACGACAGAAACCAAGTCTGTCCAAAGTGAGGCCCGTGGGCCAAATTTGGCGGACCGGAAACTCTAATGTGGGCCCCGCCGGGGGCTTCCCAGGAAAAACAAGCTGATCATAATAGGCTAGTCAAAACCACCGAAATCAAAGTTTGACATTATGAGATGTAATGTGGGCACCTCAAAAATGAATCAAAATGTTGTTTTGCTATGAACATGCCAGGAGAAAAATAATATGTGCAGGCCGACTATTTCTCCAATTTTGTATCTTGTTCACCAGGCAGTGTTCTCTGCCCAAGACCCGACAGCACTTCCCATTTGGCCCCGATGTTTGAGCACCCCTGATATGATCCCTGATATCGATTATTCAATGAGTCAGTTCCATAAAACTATCGCACGATCACATCCATTATCTACACATAACCCATAAAAAAAAAAATATATATATATATATATATATATATATATATATATATATATTTTGAGGGGGGAATAAACATCACTAAACACTTGACGTTAAAAAAAAAAATCAAAATCAAAATAATATTTGTTGTGAGTATTTACATGTACTGAGGGAATAACATCAATGTATTGTGTTTGTTCAATAAAAATAATAATTATAATCATAACAAAATATAATGATAATGATGATGATGATTATGATTTTTATTATTATTATTATTATTATTATTATTAATAATAAAATATAATAATTTCTGACGTGTGTGACGTCATTTCATCTATTGCGTTCCTCGCGTTCGCTACGCGGCAACTCTCGCGAGGTTACGCCGCGGCGGGGGCCAGTCACGGGGAATCAAATCCGCAGCTCGTCGAGCGGCGGTGACGTTTTCCCGTCGCCGACGCGCGGCGGTCACTGCCGCCGCCAGACACGAGTAGTCGATGCCGCAGCCGGTCGAGCCGGCACCGCTTCCGCGCCCGACGCGCCGCGTTGACTCTGGGGCCCAGGCGGGAGCAGTCGAACCCGGGGCTCGTCGAGCGGCCGTGTTTTTTCACGCCTGACGTGCTGCGTTACTGCGCCATGGCGCCCGTTAGCTCGCTGCGGGGATGAGACGCCGTCGCTCCCCTCCCCTGGATTGAGCTTGAAACACGCGAGCTGTGGTCTCTCCGGTTTGACTTTAACTCGCTCCCACCCTCAACCGGCCATGACCGTCGAGCAGAATGTCCTCCAGCAGCACTCCCAGAAGGTAAAACGCCCGGAAGCTACCGGGTTGTTTGCTACCTGACGCCGAAAGCGTTTCCTAATGAGAGGCTAGCGGCCAGCTAGTTAGCATACCGTGCTAACATTAGCTTTGGTGTTGCCAGTTTGCAGCGTTGGTTTTTTGGTTAAGTTACATCGCGGCCCTCGTAGGGGGGGGGGGTGATCTGAGGCCGCGCTTCCCGACATTCGATTTTTAAAACGTGTCGCCAACCGTTAAAACGAGGCCGAGTGAAACCGGACAGATTCACCTGCGACCTGCACCGCTCCAGGAAATTCAGGATGCTTAACTTTTCACATGCGTTATAGAAGTACGTTGCAGGGAAACGATGAAAGGGCAAAAACAAGTAGGTAGCGTTATCTAAAGTTGTGAAATATATGTAAGTGAAAACCCTTAAATCGGTCGGATATGTTTTGACTGAATTAGAAAAACAACAGCAGAACAGATACATTAAGCAAATAATTATAGTACAATATACATACGTATGTATATTAATTTGTGTATAGATAGTCATCCCGGGTTCAAATTGCGGTGTTACAGCATTTCACTTCAAAACAATAGGCACGAATAGTACGGCAATAGTCACAGAAATAGAAAAAAAATTGGCATTAAGCAATAAACTAAAATAATAAAAACACTGGCGACGTGCAATAAACCCAAACATTAATAATTAAGGTCTAAGAAAATTCACAATGTAAAAAATAGAAAATCGTGTAAAATGTACATGCATTTCTAAAATATATTTGCATATATTATACTGTGTGTACCAGCGTGGGAAACAAATTATTATAACATTATAAAATATACAGTATTTTAGAAGATATTAAGTATTTTAACGCCTCCCTGTCCGACTCAGGTCACCCAGCTCAAACCAGTCAGAGGAGTTGTATGTATGTCTGTATGTATGTATGTATGGTACAGTGTCAATACAGTAGCAGTAGTGTTGCATGTGCAACGTGCAATGGGGAAATACGATAAAATATGAATTTTTCTTTCCAGTGATGTACAGGCGTATGTGCGATGGTGTGCAATATACAAAGTAAAGTTGCAGATGGAGTAGTGCATGACAATATACAAATAAAAGCAGGTTCCAGGAAGCTTTGTTTAATTAAATCATGCAATCTGCCCCATTAAGTTGTGGCTGGTTTAAAGGTTTTGTTGGCTTGCAGATTTTGTCATGTCATTCATCTGGTGTTTGTTTACACGCCGAGGCCAGCGGTGATGTCGGGCAGATATGCCTCGCTTGGTGTAACTACTGGCTGAACCCTGCAAGAAATGTGTGCTTTTTAAGGACTTGGATTGAATACAAATGATCAAGTTACTGCAACTGCGTTGATGTTTTCATTCGACTGTGTATTAATTTGGAAATGGTTCAAACAATTTATTGTGCTAGGTTTTGTAACATCTGATATTCAGGCCACCTTTCCTGTCCAATCTATACATGTACCATAGAACAACTCACTTACACATTTAAAAACTGACACATTTTCAAGCCTCTTGCCCAGATCGATCGTGTCTTTTAGATGAAGGTGGAAGTGGTCACGCCTGTGTTCTTGTTATCTATCTTTAGGATCATATTTTAGGTCAATTCATGCAGAAATAATGAAAATTCCAAAGTTTTCTCAAACTCGGGCACTGTTGTAGATTGCCAGTGCAGTATAACAAAGGCTGAGAGGGGTTAACTAAAAATTAGAGATTGGACAAAATCCTGCACAACAGACCTAATAAGGAAACACCCACTCAAGTCCTTCATTCTTTTTACATGATTTTGCAGAGGAAAAATATCTTGATAATAAGTACCAAACTAGATGGAAGTTGAGCTCGGTTCATCATTGTGGCGCACCTTGGGAAATCAGTGTGGGGTGGGTAAAACCTGCTGGGGCCTGTAAGACACGGTCAGGTCATGTAAAAACAAATCATCAAAACCAACTTCATCTGCACAGTGGTACAGGTTGTTACATGCAACACCTTTTATATTGTCATTTTATATGCAAGACTTTGAGATGCAGATTCATTAGTTCATATCTGCAGCCTGCTGAAAAGCCCCACGATAACTCTGTCCTAGACAGGCAGGGAGTACTGTCAGTCTGAAGCCCAGCGTTGTCATTTGTAAGCCACTTCTCATGGCAGACAACCAACATGCCTAATGGGTGCGTCAGAAATGCCACATGACAATGAGAAATGCGCGCGTGTCTGTGTTTGCTAGTGTGCTCATCTGTAGATGGGAAGTCCCTAATTCCTTAGTTATTACTCACAGTTTACAGTTTACAACAGTCTGTTTTATATTTGTTGTTGGGCTTTCTAATAAGCACTCTTCCGTAATATTCAGGCCATTACGACCAATGAATAATTTGAATTATTGTAATTTATATCCCTTCGTTTTTCGATTATTTGAAATAATAGAAAGGCATTAAGTACATAATACCAGCGAGTATCGATATAATGACAGTTAAACCAGCTATTGGAAGAGCAGCATTGAGGAATGGTCAGCTTTCAGTTGTGTAACAGTTATTATTTTGAGCTAGAGAAGCAGTGCAGGTGGGAGTACTGGCTAAACCTATTGCTTCTTCTGCTTGGCAAATTACCTTTGCACATTGTGTATTGACTCGTTTCGGGTGGCTGCATTGCACCAAAAGCAAACTCACTTCACTTCTGAAGATGCTTTAATCGCTGCCAAAAAATCTGTACCCGGAAAACTCCTGTTTGACTTTTTTTTGCATGTCTACAATTTTCCGCCTAATGTCTGACAAACATTCAACCTTGATGCATTAAAACCTCCCGTAGTACTAATGCATCTTGTCCTTCTCTGGCCGAGCGCGCTCTCTGCCACAGCCGCGTGTCCATCAAAATCATTGTACCAACAGAGCTGTTTACCCTCATGTACCAAGCTGAAAGATGGGGTAGAAACAGGAGGGGATAAGTGCATTATTTATGTGCTGAGCGCTAACACTGGTCTGAACTCTGTTTTTACTTCCCATAATGGCCCTGTTAAAGCACATGTTCCAGTGTAAAGAGAACTTTTGCTTTTTCAGCCCAACGTGACACCTGGAGTGTGTAGACGGGTAATTTTTAGAGCCCGACCGCTCTATCAGTTTGGCCGATATGTCGGTTATTATTTGACTTTTTTTGACCACATCAGTATCGGGAGTTATGTAGCCAGTGTCCCGATTTTTAAATAAGAATAATATACACAAAAACACTGATTATTTATCCTGCACTTGTCTGTTTTACACTACTTTTAAGGAACTCACCAAAGTCTGACTAGGCATCATAAATCTGTCCATGTTTATTTACACTTACATTTAGACACGGCTCTCCAAGCAGGCAGCGATGCTGTGTTCATGGGAAACTCACATTACTAACTAATTTTGGAAATGATAATGCATTTACTGGAACTCAGAATTTTTTTTATTTTATATCTTTTACATTTTTTTTATCCATCAGAAAGTTATTTGTGTTTATTGTATTTATTTATTTGTTTGCTTATAATTTAAATGTTCTGAAATGCAAAGTAAGGGCTTCAAAACTCCCCAAAACTTGAGCTGAATGTAATTGCCATGAGTTATGAAATAGCAGGCAGTGGTCTTTAAAACCATCAGTATGGGCCATATTTAAGGGGGACATATTATGAGAAACACATTTTTTCGGTGCTTGTGCACATACATTTGGGTCTCTGATGGGCCTACTAACACACACACACTGTGAAATCTGACAACCCAGTCAGTTTTCTGTGAGCTGTCTATTTCAGATAACATGTCATGAAATAAGCCATTCAGATTTGCAGCCCTTTTGTACGTCATTTTGGGCCTAACTCTACCCACGGTCGGAGAATAACAAGCTCCAAATGTCTCCAAATAAACTGCTCTGTTGGCTTACAGACCAGCACAAATCTTTTAAAAGAAAGAGGACTTAATACCAACTGTCCGTGAAGAAACTGCAGACTATGGAAATGTAAGTAATTAGAGAATAATTCTTTCTGGCTGCGGCACACAAGCTGCTGTGTGTTTCTCCAAAAAAGAAAAACAAAAATATGGTGTTTTAATTGTGGATATATTTATTTTATTTTACAACGTTTACATGAAATAGATCCCTGCGTGCGGTGCCCCGGTGCAGTGCCCCCTGCAAGCTTGGACGAAGATCAGAACAAACTTTTAAATGAGGCCCTGTAGATCCAATATGAGTGAAGATTCAGCAACTGGATTGCTTATTTCTCGCCTCAATTTGTTTAGAAACGGATTTTGGTAGATTGATAATGTGAAAATAGTGAAAGTTTAAGGACCAAATACAACAAACCCGAAAGTAAAGGTGGAGGTACACTTTAAAACTTATAGACGTTTTTGACCATAAGGACGGCACAAGATAAGAACAAATTGACACAGTGATCTGGGTTCTTGGGGTGTTCTCAGCGCAAGTCCCTGAGGCGAACTTTGTCTTTTTCTCGCTCTGAGAGCTCCCCTTGTCCGATTGGTCAGACTGCCGTTGCTTCATGGCAGGGGACAGACTTCATCCTCCATTGCCGGGTCATTCAATCTCCTCCTTTTCCCGGGTCAACAGGTTTGTTTTTTTCCCCGGAACCGTAACAATAGATATAGGTTACGTTTTAGGCATAACCTATTTCCTCAAATATGAACCGGTACACAAATAAAAACCAGTAAACAAGTCGAAGCCAGCAGCTGGTTTTCCTGTGTTTTCATTTGAGATCTATTGTTTTAGTTTGTTTCTACTTGCATGATAGGAACATTTTAAACCAAGCAATGTTCTGCCTTTGATGGGGACAGAGGATTGTATAATGGGGAGAGAGAAATCTTTCCGTGTTTATTTTTTAATTTTTAATTTAATAATTTCCTTCAGCTCTGCGTCGAGAGTGCCATGCGGTTCCCATATTCCGGTTTTACTGTGTTTCTATTTTAGATATGTTGTTTTCGGTGGTTTCTACTTGTATGAAACAAACTAGGCTTCGGCACAATTAAAACACATTTAATTTCATTCATCGATCGCAATTGACATTGATGACAGATGATTTTTACTTATTTATTTTTTCCACCATGAAAAATCCGAGCATAGAAACGGTGTAAGTGTAGTTTACCATGTTCTGAAACTGGAGGTAGGGAGAGAGGGGTTGGAGGCTCTCCCCCTCTGCTCAGAGCTGTCAAGTACCTACTGGTGGTCGGATCTCACTTCCCTGCTCTACAGTCCCGTACAGAGACTCTGTGAGGGGCAGGTGCTTTAAAACTGGGTGAATAAAAGTTAAACTATATATTGTTCTTTACCGGGTTTTATTGTTATTATTATTATTTTTTTTTCTCTCTCAAACTACTTCTCAGTTTTTCTTTGTTTTTTTTTTAGGGGCTCAACTTGGATTCTATTTTAGCACCTGGCCACGTATGGATGACTATATGAAGACTCCTGCAGGCACTTGACAATATCTTAGATACAGACTACATTAATTAGATAAAAAACATGTTATTTTTTGTATGCGTCTGTCCACCAAACCCCCCCCCCCCCCCCCGCCAAGCCAGCTGGCATTTCAACGGTTGAAAGCGTACTTTTTTTTAATTACAGTGCTGTTATTTTTGCAATTTGCACATCTACTGATGTGACAGAGGACACCTGACACATGTTGAGCTGTAGCACTGAAAGCGCTTGAGGAGGTGGTGATTGATAGGAGAGTTTTCTTCTTTTTCATTAAAAATGGGGTGTGTATGTCACACATAAGTTACACAGTATAAGTTTCATCAACTTCTCTTGGCGATCCGTTTGTATCGTCCCAGTAGTTAGAATCTCTCCCGCTGCATTTAAATAGTGTTTCGTTGTTCTGATACTTGTTGGAAGTGTCAGTCTCAGCCGCTGACTCTTCAGCGTGTTCTCCTGTCACAGTCATTCAGGGCATGTGTTGCCCTGGCCCATTGTCAGCCTCTGGCCAAGGTTTCAGTAAGGCCATGCGTCACAGATGGAGTTGACACAAAACACTTTATTTTAACAACAAAGGATTGACAACAATCTCCTGGGCCAGTGATGTATAGCCAGCTGGTGGCAGGTAAAGGTAAAATCTGTTTTGTGCCCTAGAGTGGTTGCTAAAGGTCAAATATTTTTGATGAGAAGGATTCCAACTGTCTAGGCCAATGGTTCATAACCGGTGTAATAATACAAGATGAAATTAGTTGGCATCCAAGTGAAATCTCGTGAAGTCAATATTCTGCAGTATTTGCAGTCCTTTGTCAAGTCCTATTATCAGTGAATGAGCCTTTGGTCCAAAAACAACACAATAATGACGACCGAACAAAATAATCAGCAAATAAGCCAGAAAATCAAAATAAGCTGGCCAAAATTACATAAAAAATGTTAACCATCTCTAATTTGCTGCTTCTTTTATTACAACTGTCTTTTTCACATGCCCATCAACATTTCTTTGATGACCTGTATCTCACCTCTAGCTGTCATCACCTCCAATCCACCCCGTCTCGCTTTATTTCTTAATAGCACCAGCAGACTCTATTAAACCAGCTGAGGGAGGTTACTGGCACCACAGACGTTCAGCTGCTCCAGCAGGCTCTGCAGGTACACACCTACATCCACGTTCTACATGCACGGATATCAGGGGCGACCTAATCAATTTGCATCCCTTGCGGCTTTGGAGATTTTTGAAACCTGGAGAAATTGTACACACCAGGTCATTTACCTGAATCACCAGAATGTTTCTTTATTATTATGACATGAGTAAACGTGCATGTTCCTCTCGCCACACAGGTGAGCAATGGTGATCTCGCAGAGGCGGTGGCCTTTCTGACCGAGAAGAACGCCAAGGTTCCTCAGCAAGATGAGGCCACCTATTACCAGACCTCCCAGGTTGCCAACGACAGATACATCAGTGTGGGCAGCCAGGCGGACACCAGTGAGTACTGGACACTGACGTAGTATGACCAAGAACAAGGACTTAAAAATAAACAAGACTAAAAACACCTTTCAAATACATGACATACCTGATAAACTTAACATGCACAAAATGCATAGTACCACCATTTTTTTATTTTTTATTTTAATACACAAGCCTCAAAAACACCTTTCAATGCTATATTGGGTCCGTGTTCTGACCCATGTGTGTTGCCGTAGATGTGATTGACCTCACCGGTGACGATAAGGATGACCTCCAGAGGGCCATAGCCCTCAGTCTTGAGGAGTCCAACCGGGCCTTCAGGGAGACGGGCATCACTGACGAGGAGCAGGCCATCAGCAGGTGACTGATAGGGAAATACATCAAATGAACTCTGTGTAATAGTCATCAAATAACTATCGGTAATGATTAATAATTATTTGAAGTAGTCCACGATGCACCCAACACTGTTTGGTGTGTTATCTACACCATTTGTTATATTTGCTTGTTAATACTAAACTTTGCATTCCCCAACAAGTTGACTTGCTGGGGAATGTTATTTTATTTTTCTGCTTTTATCGCTCCAGAGTAACCCACTCCTTATTAGTATTTTTAGCCCACATCTCTCATTTGATCCGTGGTTGCTAAGTAACCTGCACCCACCTAAGAGTTCAACAGATATCACCGTTAAGGTTTACCACTTAGACAGGGGTCCCAAACCACTGGGACACGGACCGGTACTGGGCCGCAGAACATATGTTACCGGGCTGCGAGGCTGGTCATGTTGACGTGCTTTGCAGTGAAATATTTCCATACTGGTGACATGTTGGCAGTTGAAAATAGCAGTCTCATGACTGCACGAGTATGGTATTTAAAAAAAACAATAATAATTTGGCAAATATTTTCAGCATCTCTAAATATAAAAACTTTTACTTGTGAATTACACAAACCATCTAGAGATAACAGTTAAAAATAACATCGAAATCAACCAACAACTGAAAAATTAAAGAAGGACCCAGTAATAGGTGAATGGTTAGGCCAATCATTACATCAACTTCTGCATTTATGGTGCAATGCATAAAGTATTACAACTCGTGAGGTCCTCTTTTATTGCAAATCGTAAATTGTTGGATCAAAACATGTCAAGTTTACATTTATAGTATAAGTATACATGTCATTATGTACGAATAACCCAACCGAAACACAAACATTAAAGAGCTTTATTCTCAGAGTTGCTCTGTGCTAAATGGAACTGTGTGGAACCCAGAGGGGAGTGTCAGAACATCATTTGTCTTCAAGCATACAGTCATTGGACATATTTGACAAACATATCCGTGACGCGTGTTCCTCCATCGCAGAGTCCTGGAGGCCAGCATAGCGGAGAACAAGGCGAGCTTGAAGCGCACCCACACAGAAGTATGGAGCGACTCCCCCAACCCCCACGACAGAAAGAGGACGGACAGCTGCCCCGTCGGGTTGAAGAACGTCGGCAACACTTGCTGGTTCAGCGCCGTCATCCAGGTGGGCACATGGCAACACTGATCAGAAGGGACCCTTCCGGGGTTGAGTTTGTTGTCTTCCTGTGGAAGCGGTGGTGTGCCAACTGAGCTGAACGTATGTTCTGAATATGCTGAACGAACACTGGATATCCTGTCACACGGTGCCTGGCTCTTGTCTGTAACGTGACCCTCCCCTCTACCTCCCCGAAGGAGCCCACAGAGTCCAGAGCTTGACCTCTGTGCTAGATTTTCTGTGGGCAAGTGATAAACTGGCATAAACAACTCTGGATGCTGACTGTTTGCTGCTCTCCCTGGCATACAGCAGGGAAACACTGCCGTTACCATGAATTCACAAAACAGGCACCAGTATGATTCCATTCTAAAATTGTGTTCTTAGGTTTGGGTCTCAAGTTCAAGGCTCTTTTTGGCTGCTGTACTGAAACTTTCCCAAAGCAAGGCACTGAGCTTCAGCAGCTCTAGGGGCGCTGCCCCCCAGATAGAAACCAGAAGGAGAATTCACCAATGGAAATATATAATGTATCGACGTGTTGTCAGCATGAGAATGGATGGACGACTTTGTTAATGGAAACCGGTAGACATATCTTATCATGAGATGTGACTAACTCATTCCTGCCCCCCCTCCCAACAACAGTCTCTGTTCAACCTGCTGGAGTTCCAGAGGCTGGTGCTCCACTACTCTCCCCCGGCCAGGGTCCAGGACCTCCCTCGTAACCAGAAGGTGAGACATCCCTTCCACGATCTCCCAATAGGGAGGGGTTTTATCCCTACGAGGGTTTTATCCCTAGGAGGGTTTTATTCCTTCGAGGTTTTTATCCCTAGGAGGGTTTCATCCCTTGAATGGTTTCATCCCTAAAGGACCTTCCAGGATTAAATCAATGCAGACGGTAGTGTCAGTACATTGGTCAGCTGTGTAAATTTTTGCAAGTAGTTTCTTTCTCAGAAACCATATGAAGCATCATTACTTAACCTAGCACAGTGGTTCTTAAACTTTTCCATATGAACAACCCTCAACTTCATACGCAATAGGCTATGGACCCCATTTGATAAAATCTTTTCTCTCAATCTTGAGAATTTTTTGTTTTTAGATTTGATGTGTTCCAAACTTCCATACCAGTCTATACTATAGTGACAGACGTAACAGTGAAATGATGAAAAAATGATGACGTTTAACTATGAATCATTATGCTGGGGGGACCCCTGGAACCTTTTTGAATGACTCATGGTTGTCCTCGGATCCCTCATTGAGAACCACTACCCTTAGCACACTGCACTGGTGTCCTTTTTCTTAAAATGATGCCCTTTCGCCCCATTTTCTTTTTTTTGCCTCACCCAGCTCTCAGCTCTCCCCACAGTTAGTTGTCCTCTCTGTAATCTGGTCTAAGCCTCCACCATGGCTTCACAGCCGAGGACAGTCATCTCCTGATCTCAGGCACCGCAGTCTTAATCAGCAGCCCTGTGCTCCAGCGGCAGCAGGAGAGACCCAGGGCTTAGATCCTAATCTGACACCAGCATCCCGACTCCCCGGCTCACAAAGACGAGTGCTTCTCTCTTTTTTTCCCCTATCTGCTGTTAAATCCTTCTAGAGTGAGCTTTGACCAGGCTTTATTTACCGTTTCTGTTTCATAACTTTAAAAGTGGGTTACAACGCTGGAATTTACATTCAAGAGGGCTATTAACATTAAAATGATTTTGTACGTTTGATCAAAACATGTTAAGCTCTGAAACAACATTACATTCCCTATTGGTAACATGCCGCTTTGCCCCCTCACATCTTTGATTTAAATTGCAATGTGATATTCTGTCCTGCTATTTGAATGTTTTAAAATATTTGAGGTCCGTCATTCTTTCAGGCTAAGTGCTATATTTTATTTCTCCAACCAGGAGCACAGAAACCTGCCCTTCATGCAGGAGCTGAGGAATCTCTTCTCCCTCATGGTCGGTTCCAAAAGGAAGTACGTGGACCCTTCGCGTGCTGTGGAGATCCTCAAAGATGCTTTCAAGTCCAGCGAGTCGCAACAGGTAGGGTCTCCTCTCCCGAAGACCCCCTGGTCCCCTGTAGTAGAATATAACATAGATACACTACTTTGAAAAGTGCAGAGCTCTGTGTCGTCCCACAACTACATTTGCATAACAGAATGCTGTCAGGCAATTTTGGGAGGTTGTAAAGTTAGTCAATAGTCAAAACATTTGCGTAAGGTGGTAGATATCTCATGCTGCTGACCCAACACTGTAAACAAATACAATGGAGTTTCTTCCTTTTTGAATATTGAAGTCAGGGATGTGCCGACAACCAACCAATAAAAGTTATCAAATTACTCTCAAACTCGACCCACTTTAGCACAAAACAAAATTTAATTGGTAACATTATTGGTTGTGTGTGCTCGTGGTTTAATATTACATTAGCATTAACATTTTATCTGGGGATGCATGGCAAATAAATAAATCAAATAATTATAATCTATATATAATCTTCATAGAATTAATAATAAAATAAAAATTCACAAACTTGTTTTTCGAGTGCCGACTAGCAGAAGCATAAATGTTTAGTCCCATATTCGTTTAACCGTGCACATCCCTACTTTAGATATTGTTCAAATACTTCAATTTGAATGACATTGGATGTAAATAATCGCAAATGGAAATTGTACTCTGAAATAGTGAACCTTAACATGCAACATCTGGCCACCCTCAGGACAAACTTTACCGATATGTAGTTCACCTCTACATACTGTACATTGAGAAAGTTTCTTTCCGACCTCCATTGAGGTTATAATGACTCCTCTCCTGACACACTTAAACCCCCCTTGTCTCTAGACGTTAATCCCTGGCCTATCATGTGCTGTCAAGCAAGCATTAACCCCTGTATGCTAATTTGTTGTAATGTCATGTTAATATGATACATGTCAAAAACTGCTCAGTAGCCACAGCACTAAGCAAACGTTTCGGTGAAAGTTAACTGAGGTCATCAGCCCTGCGCGCCGTATTCATCACTCACGTCGCTGCTCTGTGTATGAGGCAGGTTGGAGAGGCATTGACCTGAATTAGAGGGGTGGCGTTCATGTGTGTGATGGAGTCCATCCCTGGGCGCTACGCTCCCTGTGGCGTCCGCTCCGATGACTCACGTTACATCATATCTTAACCTCGGTCAGCCCTGCAAACTGGTGACAGCCATTCGGACCGGGCTGAGTCCTCGCTCCCGGGCGTGCTTTTAAACCCCCCAGTTTGACCCGGCGACCTGAGCGGCGCCCTGCATGGGGACCCCGCCCGCTTAATCGGGTCCATCTGTGTGTCCACTGCTCTCTGGCCAACAGCAGGACGTGAGCGAGTTCACCCACAAGCTGCTCGACTGGCTGGAGGATGCCTTCCAGATGAAGGCGGAGGAGGACAGGTAAACCTCACCTGCATCTGAAACAGAAAAAAAAAAAAAAAACACACACACTTTTATTTATTTTTTATTTATTTATTTTTAAGGTTAAAATGGCAGCAAAGGTCAGTGCAGCGAGTAAAGCAGCGCCTGACTTGCACGTCTCTCAAGCGGTTGTGGCCTCTATTAACAGCTGTGACTCCTGTGTTTGTAACCTCCTACTCCTACTGTTTTTTTGTTTTGTTTTGTTTTTTTCAGGGAGGGTGAGAAGCCAAAAAACCCGATGGTGGAGCTGTTCTACGGCCGCTTCCTGGCTGTGGGTGTTCTGGAAGGTGAGATGAGGTGAAACGATGTAAATATACAAACTGATGATGGGACGGGGTGGGTGTAACGAGCGAAGGCGGGCGGATGAAGGCTCGGCCTGACCCTGATGCAGCAGCCAGCGAGCAACCTGGTCCTTGCCCCCGGTAATGAAAGGTGACCTTGTTTTAATGAGATGTAGAGAGAAAAGGGAGGGAGAGGGAGAGGACGGCCGCATTGATCCTTGAGGCCTTGACAGCTGATTGACATTGTGCTTATTATGCATGACAATGCTGGCCCCGAGCCAGCGGACAAACTCCCACTCATGAAACGACCTTAACGCCTCATCTGCATGTCCGCCAACAACAGGACCCACCCCCCCCTTTTTTGACATCTCATCAGTGCCGGGAAAGCTTCCCCGCCGCTGTTGAAGTGGTCATGATGAGTGACCAACTGCTGAACTAGTGGAAAATCAGACCCGATGCAAACGAGTGTGAAATGGTTCCCATTATTGCCCTTCTTTCCCCTCCCGAGCACTCTGCTGCCTCTCTGCCTGTCTCTCACGCCTGACCCACTTTTCTGCCCGGGCCGTGTGCATATGCTGCTCTTGTCTCTCTCGCTTTCCATCACATTTCCTCGTTTTCGAGTCTCTTACTATTTCTTTCCACTCGCTTTTTGTCCCCCCCCCCCGCAAACTTTATACGATTGAAAGTCCCCACGCTGGACGACCTAGGCGGTACATACTGTAACTATCTACAATAGTTTAAAAGTAGGGCGCACATCGCAGAGTCCTTTTCAATAATTAAACAAGTTAAAAATGTTGATTGTTTTGTTTTGTCTCCCCTCCCTCCCCAGGTAAGAAGTTTGAGAACACAGAGATGTTTGGGCAGTACCCTCTGCAGGTGAACGGTTTCAAGGACCTACATGAGTGTCTGGAAGCGGCGATGATTGAGGGCGAGATCGAGTCCCTGCACTCAGCAGATAACTCTGCCAGGTCCGGGCAGGAGGTCAGTGCCAAGCCAGGGTTGGACACACACACACAAGCACACACAAGCACAACACACACACACACACACACACACACACACACACACACACACACACACACACACACACACACACACACACACACACACACACACACACACACACACACACAAACGAACGATAGCAACTACAGGGCTTGTGCCAAAGTAGTCGAGGATAAGTATAGACGACTTGTTTTACATCAGAATTTGACCATGACCAAAAAGGATTTTGGTCACGGTAATATCGCAATATAGTTAAATGCTGTCTTTAAGGCTGAAATTGGTCATGATATCCACATTACTGATTGATGTTTCTCAAATAATGCTTGTGTAAATAGCGCCATTAGTCATCCCCAAAATATCTGCAAATTATTGATATTGAGGTATTCGTCAATAAATATTGTGAAAAGTGTTTCAGACTTAGCATCATCCACAGCCTAATTACTTTTTTTTTTCTTATTGAGAAAAGAGCCTCTGAAAAAACTGTGTGGGAGCGGAAAACATGCATTTTCCTCCATTTCATGGAAGGGACTATGTGGGTTTTTCACAGATCTATTATCTCTACTTACAGTGACTCATGCATTTCAACCCATAGTTAAGTTGTGGTCACGGGCAAAGGAAAACATTTTCCCAAGAGACATTTTCCCAAGAGTCCCAGCTATATAAAAAGGTAGACGCCATGACAGATAAAACAAACTCAACAACACAATTCTTATGTTATCTAAAAAGGTCAATCCAACCAATCCTGGAGTTAAAGTAGTGTTTGAGGTACTCTATCAATAAGGGTAAAACAATTGAGAATATTGAAATATATATTAAAATGATAAAGGTATTATAACAGGGCTCCAGGGTGCGACCAAAAATCTGTCAAGTGCGACTAAACGTTTTCATTGGTCGCACCGGTGCGCCTGAAATTTAGCAGGTGTGTTTAAAAAATAATAATAAAAAGTCCCAAAATGTTTTTTGACAAACACCAACTGGGTGTGCAGGCATTTGCCTTTGAACAATCATTATAAACACCTTTTTATACAGCCTGTTTTCTGTAGATTGTCTTGTCATCATATAGCGGGATTTCATGTGCGTCTTGCACATGTGCCCCGTGCTTGTCTGTGTTTGTTTGTGTGAGACCACGCCCTGTGCTCCTCCCACATTCCTCGCGCCGAAACGGGAGAAATCGAGAGCGACATCACAGCCTTAAAACATAGCGTCGTTCAAAAAGAAGAGAACTATTTCCGGGTATTACAATTCACCGTTACGATTTGCGAACCAGTTTTAACGTTACAGATGCGAATCGATCTAAATGTACTACTATGAACCACTTGATGGACTGATGATTGAAGCTTTGCCGCTAATTCTACTTTGGTATAAACTAAGCTGATGTGGAAGACTCGCTGATCCGACGTTACAAATCATGTTAGCTTCAAAATTATAGTTATTTGTTTTGATTTGGAGGCATGGGGAATGGGATGCACAGTGGACTCCCTCTCCATTAACACAACCCACCGTCCTGATCCAAGGCAGAGCGGGACAATCCCTTAGTTGTGTTTAAAATGTTTGTTTTATACAAGTAGGAACTAATCAAAATAATTCGATTTAAAATAAAAACACGAAAAAAAAACTGGCACGGGGCGTGGCTCCTATGGCGCAGCACTGTCTGGAGAAGGAAACAAATCAAATCTAAATCTTTCCCTAAACCCCTGTTCAGCCTGAATCCCTTGCGACGTCTGAGCTTCAGCTGATAATATTGTAACGTTCTAGACGGCGGAAGATGCCACGCAGTTATTACACACTGTGTTTTATTGTTGCCTCCCAAGCTACTGTTTTGGCCATGACCTAAGCCGTCGAGCCGACAACCAAACAACCGAGCACTTGTCCCTCTGCGCCGTCAAGCCCGAATCGTTAAAATGTGTCGTCCCTGAATCGCATCCTAGCTCACGTATCTAGATACGTATCAGATCGTCTCATGAGGGAGAGATGCACGCAGCTAAAACTACTGATTATTTTTTCGGCAAGGAAAATTCTGCGGCGCCCGTTAAACCCTGAAAGACCCGAAGTCATTGGCAGCGGTAACCGTTCAAGCTGTCTCCCCTGTCCCCGCTCCTAAGATGCCTAAACCTGACCTGAACATTTTGTTGTGCACCTAAATGATGTGCTGGTGCACCTAAATGGAAAGGTTAGACGCGCCACTGCCACCAATGTGAAAAGTTAGTCTGGAGCCCTGGATAATCTCAATCAGCCGTCACACAATGATAACAATTTTCGGCAACAAGTCTTGTTAACCAACTTGGCAATCTCCGTGAGGACACACAGCCCAGTAGTAAGCTACCAGGCTGAAGGGCAGTTGGGTTCTGTAAACAGATATCAGAGAGGAAAAAGTGAGGACAAGTAAATCATTGTCTCCCACACATAGACTTGGGCTGACCACCCAGGTATATAATCGGCCGCCGTCGGTAGCCAACCCCCCCCCCCTTATAATCCCCTTATTTTCTTTCAGCATTGGTTCACAGAACTGCCCCCTGTGTTGACCTTCGAACTCTCCCGATTCGAGTTCAACCAAGCGCTTGGGAGACCCGAGAAGATCCACAACAAGCTGGAGTTCCCCTCCATGCTCTACATGGACAGGTAATGGAACGTAAATCCTAACAAGGAGAGTGTGTTACTGCATCCCCTCTCTCCCTGAGACTGAAGCTCTGCCTCATGCCCGCTCAGGTACATGGACAGGAACAGGGAGATTACCCGCATCAAGAGGGAGGAGATCAGGAGGCTGAAGGAGCACCTGACGCTCCTCCAGCAGCGACTGGAGAGGTGCAACGCCACGGCTGAATGTTCTCATGGCCAAAGTGGGGGGGGGGGGAAGCTTCCGGCCTGCCTCTGATCTCACATGGCTTCTACCTCCCTCAGGTATCTGAGTTACGGCTCCGGCCCCAAGAGGTTCCCTCTGGCAGATGTCCTCCAGTACGCTATGGAGTTTGCCTCCAGCAAACCAGTGTGCACCTCCCCTGTAGAGGACATCGACACATCAGCGCCCCCCGGTGGCACGACGGGACAAGGGCTACCCCCACCAAGGCACGTTGCATAAAGGCTGCTTTATAGTTCTGCTTCTACGCCGGTGCTTGTATTTATGGTTCTGCGTCGGTGATCACGCTGATAGACTGCCGAAGCGCTAGATGGCAGTGTGGAGTCTATTTTAGCACGGACGTGATGAAAACGGATTGCGGATACACAAATTGAGTGTCGTTGGTTGGTCTTTATAATTAAAAGATGTCATATAAATTGCCATATTTCCAACCTCCTCAGCCCGCCTCTCCGATCTGCACCATTTAGTTTTTCACTGATTGCGGAGATGAACGGGAAACACGTAGTGGTAAAAGCGGACCAATCACAACTCTTGGGGCATCCCGACATGTAGTTAAATTTCTGTAGAGGTGCACATAAATGACAGCAGCGGCCTCTGCGGCCTACGCCAGTGACGTAGAGACCCAGGGCGTACCTACGGCAGCTATTCGACACCGAACTATAAAGCAGCCCTCAGGCATCCCAATCGCTTTGTACAGTTGTGTACAGACTGTCCTCCGGTCACGTGATGCGTGTATCTGTTAAGTGTTTTGGAAGCTCCACTGGATAGAGCTGGGGGCTGGAGCATTTAAAAAGATGGATTTAGTTGCTAATGGATGGTCATTCTTCCCTCTGGTTCTGCAGCACAGTAGAACATGCCACCGGAGAAGGTTCGGCGTTGGCTCAGGGCTCGGCCGTGGCCCAGCAGCAGAGGGTGCCCGTCCACAAGCCCTTCACGCAGTCCCGGCTGCCCCCCGAGCTGCCTATGCACCCGGCCCCCCGTCATATCACCGAGGAGGAGCTGAGGGTGCTGGAGGGCTGCCTGCATCGCTGGCGGAGTGAGGTGGAGAATGACACGCGGGGTAGGCCGCTCCCCAAATTCCCACGTGACTTTCTTTACAATGCTCACTGTGTTTAAACATATTGGCCATGGATTGACTCATAATGTATAATGAGTGAGGGGCTATATGGACATTCATAGTATTATGGATATATAATATACAGATTTGGGGATATAAATAAACATATATAAATATATAAAATAAAATAAAAAGAAAGAAATTAACTCCTGGATAGGATCCCAGCAGGGATTTCCAAATGTGTGTTTTTATTGTAGCAAAAAAGACCATGCATGATAGATAAGACGTAAGGGTCGTATCTTCATTTCCACCACAAAGGTTTCCACACTTCGTGATTTCATTCCATCCACATCCGATCGCACGTAAATCCATTGAAACGGATGTATCCGCTCGCCAGCGCTACATGGAATAACGTGGCGCTTGCCTTGTCCTCAGATCTGCAGGGCAGCATATCCAGAATCCACAGAACCATCGAGATGATGTACTCTGACAAGTCAATGATGCAGGTGCGTGCGTTTGTTGTTCAGGAGAAATAACAAAATGAATAAACAAAATCAAGAAGAAAAAAAAAAAAAGACTACTTCATTCATTCACTCAACCATTCTTGTCCTGAATTCTTGTTTTTCTTGCATGGTCCCAGGTCCCGTACCGGCTCCACGCCGTGCTGGTCCACGAGGGCCAGGCCAATGCGGGCCACTACTGGGCCTACATCTACGACCCACACCAGCGGCGTTGGATGAAGTACAACGACATCTCTGTCACCAAGTCCACGTGGGAGGAGCTGGTGCGGGACTCGTTTGGAGGCTACCGCAACGCCAGCGCCTACTGCCTCATGTACATCAACGACAAGAAGCCCTTTCTCATTGAAGGTAGCAGGCCAAAACTATTACCAGTCTCTCTGTGGAATTTTTTATTTTATTTTATATACCCTTATCAGTCCAATTTCTCTGCATTTACCCATCCTAGTTGCCGATGTATGTAGGAGCAGTGGGCTGCCATGTAGAGGTGCCCCGGGGAGCAGTTAGGGGGTTAAGCGTCTTGCTCAAGGACACATCAGCACGCTATCAGGAGGAGCTGGGAATCAAACTGGCTGACTAGCTACTGTTACTAATTTGAATTGAAATTTTATTTCAATTTTAGAAGGTGTTCCACTTGTACATAAGAGGATAGACAACGTTTTTTGTTCCCCCCTCTTGCAGAGGAGTTTGACAAGGAGACGGGCCAGATGCTGAGTGGCCTGGACAAGCTGCCCCCGGACCTGAAGCAGTACGTGCGGGTGGACAACGAGCTCTTCGACAAGGAGATGGAGGAGTGGGACGCGCTGCAGGCCCGCAAGGCCCAGCAGGAGAAGCTGGCCTTGGCCGCCGCTGCCACTGCAGCAGCAGCAGCAGCAGCAGCAGCGTCCAGCATGTCCACCGGTTCCTCCTCCCCTCAGCCAATGAGCACAGAGTCCAGTCCTCCAGACAACACAGGTCAGGGTCGCAGGGCTGCGGAGCAAGAATACTTAATTGACAATCAATTGGCTGTCGGGCAGATTAGCCCCGGCTGCAAAGTGTGCCGTCTGGCTCAGCATCGTCCTCGGATACAAGCGCCGACCTTGAGAGAGTGAATGTTGGCCGTTAGACATCCAGCTGCACCATACTATGATTTGTTTTTAAATTGAAGCGAGAACTTTTCATCCTAAAATGGAAACTTGGTGGCAGTGTGTACGATGTGTCCGTCTTGGGTGTTACACCTCAAGACCCAGAATTCCATTCAAACTGGCAATTTGTTTTGTTGATTCCAATTATCTTCACTCGAAAATTGTCACCTTGTCTTTTGATCGATTTGGTCATGTGGTGGGGATATTTTTTTGGGGATGTTTTATCTATTTATTCGGGGTTTTTTTTTTTTTTTTTTTTTTTTTACTACATAATCTTACTGATTTCCACTGTAAAACATAAATGTATTTTTAATAGGGTGCTATATTGAGACCCGTCACTAGAGGGCGTCAGAGTGCTTTCGGCGTCCCTCTCACGCCCTGCGGTGTGATGTGTTGCAGCCGTCCAGTCGGACCCGGAGTACATGGAGCAGCCGTCGCCCACAAAGCACTCCAAGCACCTGCAGGAGGACATGGAGAGAGCCATCTGCAAGGCTGCTGCCGAGCAGGAGGAGAGGAGTCCCGAGGCGCTGCTCACTGCTGTGTGTAGAGCATGCACACACACTCTCCCCAAGCATCTTTCATCTACATAGCTACCCCGTGTGTGTGTGTGTGTGTGTGTGTGTGTGTGTGTGTGTGTGTGTGTGTGTGTGTGTGTGTGTGTGTGTGTGTGTGTGTGTGTGTGTGTGTGTGTGTGTGTGTGTGTGTGTGTGGAAAAGAATTTTCTCGTGGGTCAGATCAGCTTGTGGGTTTTTTTTTTTTTTTGTTTGTTTGTTTGTTTGTTTTTTTGTGTGCGATGCGGGCGAATCAGACCGAGAGGAGGCGAGTATGAAACGGAGCGTAAAATCAGACACAGTGGGAATGTTTGCAGGGTTTATTTATTTGCATTGGTAATTGTGAAAATGCCATCTCTTTATGGGGAAGTTCATTGTAAAACCGGTGTTCTTGCACCAGACGGTTCACGTTCATCTTTTCTTCCACTTTGAGCCTCTTGTCTGTCCTGTCTCCACCCTTCTCTCTCTTATCTCGCTCTCTCCACAGTCTCCGCCCCTTCCTCCCTCTCCCTGGCCCACCGTCCAGGTGGAAGCCCCCTCCGCCCCTCCTCCTCCTCCTCCTCCTCCCGAACCCGACGCAGAAGCCGAGGGCCAGCGTACGGTAGAAGTGGCCATCCCTCACGTGGGAACCTTTGTCATTGAGTCAGAGGAAGGGGGGTACGACGACGAGGTCAGAGCACTGGGACATCTTTTGCCTGTTTGAATTGGCAGTAGAGCCGTCACTTCTGCTTTTGAATGGCTCCTTTATGGAGATTTTTTTCACACCTGAAAAAGGCACACCGCTTCCCTTATGGAGGTCAGGATTAGTCGAAGGTCGCGTCGCGGCGGCCAAAAATCACGAGCCCGAGCACCAGAGATTTAATCGCTTAACCTGCCCTCCAAATTTCCCGCGTGAGAAGACCGCTGCGCTCGAAACGGGCCTATATTCCAGCCACCCGGGCAACCGGGAAGTTCAGCCGGGCTCCTCTGCCAAAGTCACTTTGCAGGAGTTCCGTCTCGTTCCCTTTTTTGGGGTTTTTCTTTTTCGCCCGCCGTCTGCGATTGGTGTTTAGGGAACGCGGGGCACCAAATCCGAGACGCCTTCCTTGTGTGACACTAACCACTGCATGGACTGCTGATTAATGTCTGGCTTGTAACTGGACTGTGGTTCTGTGTGTCCTGCTCTAGTCACTCAGACTCAAGGATCCGTTGTTATTCTAAACACGATCCCCCTCCCTCCCCCCCCTCCCTCCCCACCCCCTCCCTGGCCAGGCGATGATGACCCCAAACATGCAGGGTGTAATTATGGCCATTGGCAAATCCAGCAGTGTTTATGAAAAGAGCGGGCCAGAGGCAGCGTTCTTTAAGGTACATCCCTTCTCTCCCCCAGTTTCCCATTCTCTGTCTCTCTCTCTCTCTCTCTCTCTACCTCTGCCTCTTCCATACATGGCATCTTTTAAATGTGTCACTCGTCATTTCTGCCTTTTTAACATCAGTTATTGTCATAAAAAAAACCAAAAAGAAATTGTTACATTTTCAATGCACATTTGGACGTCTCTCACGATTTGGTTACTGGGGCATTGTCCGGCGGAGGTGAAGTGCGCCGGCCTCAGTCGGAGCTGTCGATTCGCCCCTAATTCTCGTCGTCCCTCCCTCCTCTCTGGGCCCAGGCCATCAAGGTGGAGTACACCCGCCTGCTGCGCTTCGCCCAGGAGTACACGCCGCTGGAGAAGGACTACCGGCTGCAGCACGTCATCGTCTTCTTCGTCCTCAACGAGGCGCCCAAGAAGATCCTGGAGAGGACGCTGCTCTCGCAGTTTGCCGACAGGAACCTGGCCTTCGACGAGAGGTCAGTGAGGCCGACACCGTATTACTCCCATAAAAGTATCACGTTGATGTTGGTACTGAAGTGAACTTGAAGTAGGGACTGCAGTCTGAAATTGATAGAAAAATACTATTCGTGCCTATATTTTGTTTGTCTTTTCTGAAAATTAAGTCAGCGTTTTAAAAAGAGAGGCTGAATTTTATTGTCATTAGTAGGTTAATTATTCAATTCTAACGACAAGGTCATCACTTCTCTTTGCTATCTCTTGTAAGTTCACCGATTGCACTCTAAATAAACATCCCATTTTTCGAACAACTAATTAAGATATACAGGTGTAGTGTTTCACCACAAACCGTGAGGCATCCAGGGGCCACAACAGCTTGACGACGCCTGTTCTTAGTTTGGGCGGTCATGCTTTGTATGACGCCATGTTTCCAAAGCGGCCAGCAGGGGGAGTCAGAGCCCCTGACTTGGCAGCACCAACACGGCGCGCCTCCGGCTCACCCTCAGCTGGACCTTGCTCGGCGTCAAACTCGGCCATCGCATCTTTTCTGTGATCAGTGTCTCCCCCCGCCGTACAAACACACACCGCCAACAGTCAGCCAGGTCAACACCTGGCTGGCTCTTGTTTTTTTTCTTTCTTCCGTTTTGACTATTGTCTATGTTCGCTCGACACAGATGCGCTCGTTTTATTTATTTATTTCTTACGTCACTCGGGTTTCCATCCGCCCCTTGGTATCGCTGGGAAAAAAAAACAAAAAACTTTTTGACTACACTTGTTGGCCTCAATCCATATTCATGAGCAAAAAATTGATTTCTCCCCTCTCCTCTATTTTGAGCGGGATAATTAGGTTTATGTGTGCATGTGGCCTCAATAGAAGCCTCCAGAGGAGCGTTTCACTTCTCCTCTCAGCACTAAAGAGTGATTCATTAGACCATGTTAAGGCCTCGGGGCAGGGCAGGCCGTTTCATCTGCTGGAGAACATCACAGTGACTCACCATCCACGCCGCTCGCACCCGCTCCCTTCCCTCTGTGTGTCCCTCAAATTCAAAAGTGCTTTATTAACACCAAAGTCACTACAACAATAACGCCGATGCGTCTAAAACAACAAAAAGTAAGCAATGAAGTCAAAAGTCACAATTGATTTAAATATATTGAAATAAGTTCAACTGGGGGGGGGGGGGGGCCTTACTGAAAATAAAATACATGTTCAGATGATAAAACAAGACAACAGATGCTAAAGAAGCAAACAGAATCTAATTATCTTGTCTCACTCTCTCTTCCAGATGTAAGAGCATTATGAATGTGGCCCGTGCCAAACTGGACCTCATTAAACCGGAGGAGGTCGACATGGACGAATACAAGGTCAGCAGCAACAGCAAAAAAAACCCCCCAAAAAACATTCAAAATGCACAGAATTGTTTCTCGCGTTCTGTCCCGGTTCCAAGGTCAACGAGGTTTCTTCTGTCTCTCTTATCAGATGTGGCATCAGGACTACAGGAATTTCCGCGAGGCGACCATCTTGCTGATGATCGGCTTGGAGCTGTTCCAGAAGATGAAGTAAGCCCCCTCTCTCTGCTCCTGTTTGGGTGTTTTACTCCAGGTGCACAGGACTAGTATAGTTGGAATACTTCAAATGGGGGGGTGGAAAAAAATCAAACTTCTGTCGGAACATTTGACTACATCCTAAGTCTCCTCATATCTTCCTGAGATCTACCTTACTGTCTATCTAAGTGCCTCCTTCGAACCGCCCATCCAGAAACGGCACCTTCTCACAGTGTTGTCGGTTCCTCGCCTCAAACCGCTAACGGCCGCTTCGTCCCTTTCCTTCCCAGCTTCGTGGAGGCCCTGATGTACCTCGTCTACTCGTACCAGTACAACCAGGATCTCTTGGCCAAAGGCCGCAACCGGGGCCACAGCGAGGAGCTCGTCAGCCATTACCGCCGGGAGTGTTTACTGGTGAGCCGGCGCCCTGGGGCGCACGGCGGCGAAACTCAGCGACTGTGTTGAAAGGCTTTTCCTCTCGGTGCAAAACCCGCGTCTCTAACTTCGGTGTCATGTCCCAGCGGAACGGCCTCCTTTAGACCACGTGATTCTGGGCTGATTTTTTTTCCGCTCGCCGACGGGTTTTCGGGGATCGCCGAGCCGATCGGAGGGAAAATCGTGGCGGCGCTCACGACGCGATCCGAGCGCTCGGCGCAATATCAAGCATGTTTAATATCTGGTCGTGTCGGGGGTCGAGTCGGGAGTGACGCCTCGGGAGTGACGCCACGGGAGTGACGCGACGAGCTACAGCCAATGAGAGCAGACAAGGGGTGACGGAGAAGGGGAGACGGGCGTGCACGGAGCAGCAGCCAGAAACACACATACCTATTTTACTTTTCTTCTCTCGGTTTTTAATATATTTCTTATTCAAATTTAATTCTTTTTTTTTTTGTTTTTCTTTTTTTCTTTTTTTTACAGTGATCAAGAATATAATAAATAATCCTGCATGTATCTTTGTGAAGAAAGAAAAAAACAAAACAAAAAAAACGTCGTTTGGCGATCCGACAGACTCGTCGGGGATTCCTCCCGGTGAAAGATCTTGTAACGTGTGACGCCCTGTCACCGATCAGTCATGTGGTGTGAAGACCAACAGACCGCAACATTCCCCATCACCAGACAGAAAGTCGTGTAGCGTGAACAGTGCAGGGATCTAAAAACTTTGAACGCTGCGTAGTGTGCCCGTGGCATTCATGCTTTGGCAGCCATTGCCGTACGGGCGCATATAATTGAGTTGTTACCAAGGAGTCGAGCCGACGCTCGGAATCTTGTCTTTTGAGGGGAGAGGGAAAATAAACAAATAATGAAAGTGTCAAGCAATTCCCCCCCGTTGTCCCGCATCCAGCTCTTTCCCCTGCGTGCGCAACGCGAGTCCGTCCGACTGAACCTCGGAACCTTTCCACCGGGGCCGCTGTTAATTCTGCTTTCTGAGATATTAACTCGGCGCCATGGTTCCGCTGGAGATATTAACATCGTTCTGTAAATCTCTCGACCCCCTCCGATGTGAAGCCCCGGTTTTCATTTCACCCTCACCGTGCCTCAGGCTGCGCCCGGGCCTCATTTTTGGCACCGTCGGTCTCGGTGCAGCTCCGCTCCTGCACTCAGTAACCCTACACCAGCATTGTGCTCTTAATATAATCATTGGGCGCGGAGCGGGGGGGGGGTGTGTGTGGCAGAGAGGGGGTAGGAAGCAGGAGGGCCAACGAGTGTAAACACATTACCCCGAGACGCAGCCGCGTCCTCAGCTAACCTCGAGGAGAGAAAAAAAAAAAAATTTAAAATTAAAAAAAAAAAAAAGGGCTCTCTGCAGCGGGGGGAAAAGGTTCATCTCAGATCCGCGGCCAGAACTTCTGGCTGCCTCGCTCCGTCCGCATAACTGTTTACCTTCCCGCCTCTCGCTTTAATTGAAAACACAGCTAACATTGACACAGTTAATGTGCTTCGATGTTTTTGCAAATCCGACTGCAGGGTTGCTCAATCGGGGGATGGCTTTTTATTTTTACGGATTGGACGTCTCCTCCGCCGTGAGGTCAGCAGTTGGGAGAGGAAGGTGGTGTTGGCCGTAAACTTTGAGAGCTAAGGGAGAGTGTGTGTGTGTGTGTGTGTGTGTGTGTCTCTTGCATCACAAAGTGCACCAGTGTGCGCGTCGGCTACAGGGGCTGTGGGGTGTGGCTGTCCTTATCTCTCCGCAGTGAGTTCCAGACAGTGCCGGGTCAGTCCACCTCCACTCCAAACGCCGTTCTCCCTCTCGGAAGCGCCGCGTTGACTCCACTGATGGATTTACGCGTCGAAACTCAGTCGCTAAGCGCACCGTCGTCGCGTTCGTCTACGGAAGAGGGAGAGCTTCGATGGTTTTCCGGGGGCCGGGGGGACAAGGCACTCAGGCACAGACGAGCTCCCCCCCCTATTTTTCACGTCGCCCATCACCGTCCGTTTTGCAAATATATAAATAGAAATGACAGGAGTGCGACCTGGCAGCACGAAACCCTTTAGTGAAGACAGAGGGAGCCAACTAGTTACTGGCATCCCGGGGACCGTTAATTGTGAATAATAAAAAAATAAAAAATAAAACACAGAGCAGCAGATTTTAGGATTTCAATTCAGAGTCAGGAATTCCTCGCCACAATTTTTCCAGAGATGGCGGGCGCCAAAAGTACGGTCGGATTGGATTAGAATCGATGGGAGATCGCATTTCTGTGGCTGGGACCACAGATTGGTGTTTGTGGCGACCGTGTTACAGATGATAACTTCCAGAGCCCCGGAGCAAAAGTAGAGCAGATGGGTTTGTTCTTTCTTCTCTTTTACCGTCGGCGCGCTGGTTGGCCCGCTCCCAAACGCGAGCTTCAGCAAGAAGGCGATTAATGGACAACAGATCGCCCTGTTGGCCCGGTTAGACCACGGTTATGAGAATGATCGTGACAACACACACCACAGCCGAGGTTTTGAAATCCCAAGCGGCGTCGGCCAACGAGCGACGCGGGCCGTCGCTCTCAATGATGAGGATCAATACCAGTGAGAAAGTGACAACGATGCTCTAGTGTCGTTCTCTAGTCTCCCATTTTGGGGCAATAAAAATTTGTTGGCGGCTCAAACATGGAAGGTTGTATTTCAACGATGTGGTTTCCTTCCATCATAGGAAGGCGTGGCGCCGCCGTTAAGCCATTTTCTGGAGTTTATTGAACATTTTTAATGGAGGAATTTCAAAATCCAAAACATGTTTTCAACAGCCCCCTTTTTTTTTTTTTTTTTTTGTTATACCGTCCAGAAACTGAACGAGCAGGCGGCCGCCATGTTTGAGTCCGGGGAGGAGCCCGAGGTGACCACGGGGCTGGGCATCATGAACGAGCTGGTGGTGCCCTGCATCCCCCTGCTGTTGGTGCACGAGGCCGACCAGGACCTGCTGGCCGTGGAGGACATGAGGAACCGCTGGTGCTCCTACCTGGGCCAGGAGATGGAGCGTGAGTCGGGGTCCAGGGGGCCTAACCGATATTTCTGGAGAGTCTCAAAGTCCCAGGGTTGAGCAATACCTCATCTTGCGCTGGGAAAGCTGCCAGCTTGTTCATTAGTGAGCCTTTGAATGTTGCAATTGAGGAAAATCCCTCCAACGCCAGTCTTAAACGTCGGGAAGGTCCCAAGTTCTCCTTTCACATCATCAATTCCGTGTTTTTAGACGTTATATTTTTAAGGAGGTTTCCCCTCTTACGATAAAGCCAATAAGATAAGAATTAAAAGATATTTCAATTGCACGTCTTCCTCCCGCACACTCCATTCACAATAAAATAAAAAAAAAATGGAATCAAATCTGGAACAAATGTT
This sequence comes from Zeus faber, assembly GCF_960531495.2. Classification (NCBI taxonomy): domain Eukaryota; kingdom Metazoa; phylum Chordata; class Actinopteri; order Zeiformes; family Zeidae; genus Zeus; species Zeus faber. The sequence goes on from NC_137200.1 coordinate 13,880,682, forward strand.
GTCCTCCGCTTCGGAATTGTGTCGGAGCCGATACAAATGCGAACGTGCTCTTAAACAAGCACTTTGTTGGTGACGAGACAAACTGTCCCGCTCAGCACCGTCCTCTTTCCCCCTGTGCCCCTCTCCCCGACGGCAGCCCGCCTCCAGGAGAAGCTGACCGACTTCCTCCCCAAGTTGCTCGACTGCTCCACGGAAATCCGAAGCTTCCACGACCCCCCCAAGCTGCCCTCCTACTCCACGCTGGAGCTGTGCGAGCGTTTCGACCGCATCATGGCCGCCGTGGACTGGCCGCCCTCCGACGGCAGATGAGCTTCGCGAACGGATCCCGGCTGAACACACACTCTCTCTCTCTCTCTCTCTCTCTCTCTCTCACACCCTCTCACCCTCTCACCCTCTCCCTCCATGCCTTCCTTACAAACCAGGGGTTACTCGCTTCTCGCTGTTATTCCTCCTTCTCTTTTGCTGCTATAGTTTTTATCATTCTAAATATTATTTGGGTTTTACTTTAAGCAAAGCACAACGTAGTGTGGCGACCGCAGGGGAGGGGGAAAACCGGCAAAAAGAAAACACATATTCAGCTTTGCAGAAAATGGAAATACAGACGTTGGAGGGGTTGTTGTTACTTTTATTTTATTGTTGCTGTTTGGATTAAGACCCCCCACCCCCCACCCACATAATTCTCCCCCCTCCCGTGTGAAAGGATCTCCCTGCTGCTCTGCCACCAGTTTGGTTACTACAGTATTACCACTTTTATTTTGTTTTATTTTTTTGTTTTGTTTTCATTTTCTAAGGAAGTATCAACACGAGAGCATTGAGATTCGTCATGGTTTGGATTTAAGGATCTCAAGCGGGTCTCGTGTCAATGCACGGCGGCGTCTGAGCGTTGCAGCAGGCGGCCGCAGACTCTGTGGCTTGTTAATATAATCAAGAGAATAAAATTTTATTTATGGCCCTTTTAGGCCAATAAATGTGTTGTCTGGTGTCTCTTTTTTTTTAATTGTCTTCCGTATTAATACAATGAAATCATTCATTATATACAGCCTCCACTCCTTTCATGGGTCACAGTGTTATATTTCACTTTCATAAGAGCCTGAAATTCACAATTTAAATTCACAGTCAACTGTTGATTGGTTGCGGAGATGGGGTTCGCACTGCGGTGGCATTCTGTTTGAAAAGCTCTTCTGGAATGAAACAAAAAGGAAAGGATCGTTAAACTCCCCTTACAAAACTACAGAAACGTGCCGAGGTTCAGAAGGGTCTGTTAGTTGAGCATTATGCTGAATATTCATTTTTAGGTCAAATTTTCCTATTTTTCCACACCTACGCCTCTACTTACACAAGTATTGAAGTAATGAATCATTGTGTATTTTTGTAATGGTGCTATGTTCAATACACGGCTGCATCAAGGGGGGGAAAAAACGGCCCTGCCACCATTTGTGGAAATGCAAAGATTAGTGACTTTACTGTTTATTGCTAATTTGTGAAACTGAATTAAAGGCGGCTTTCCTAATGCCAAAGGAAATCACACTTCAGCATATTCACAATGGCCGACATCCTAAATCAGACTGATGACTTGGTATATTCAGTGGTGCAATATATTTTTCCTGCACTATATCACTAAAATAACATTGGTCAGCCACTTAACAAGATATATTACAATAATATAAACTCTTACTATTTATTTTCTGCCACCACACCAGACAGGCTAACTAATGAGGCAAATTAACACGATTTGATTAAACGCACTCAAAGCAGCCAATTTCACTTAAACTACTTTTGACGTACAATCAATGTTACTGTTCACGCCAAGGAGGAAAAAACGGTTAAGTTGAATGTTATTTATATTCTTTGGAAAACAGTGGACAATGGAAAACAGTCCCGACAGTGAGCTACAAAGAATATCACTGTTGAATCCCTCCTAATCTGCTTCCAAAGAGAACATTTCTGGTCTGAAGGCGTCTTGTCTGGTTTAACTGTTATTCCTCACTGATAGTTAAACACTTGTGCCATTAAAAAAAATTGCTTTATTAAAAAAAAAAAATCTGTCTAAAAAAAATAATTGTAGAGATGCATAAAAATAAGTGCAACCGATGAATAAAAACAGCCATAAAGGTTTCACCCTATAAAAAGTTGAAATAGTATAAATAGTCCAACCTTTAACGGACTAGGATTTATAAGGTACAGTGGCTTGTAGATGCTGGAACACACTGATCATTTCCCGTCCACCCACTGCAGTTCAGTTAGGACACTTCTTCATCTTTTTCGGTCTCTTTTAAACTTTATTTATCTTCCCCTTTCTTTACTTTCAAGATATTGTTTCAGGAGGACGGCGTTCAAAAGCAAGACCAAATCCGTCCGGTCGGGGCTTGACCTCTTGCCAACGACAACATTGCGATCAAGTATTGCATTTCGACATCGACGGGGAGCCTCGCGAGGACTTGCGCCGCCGCCTCCTCCACCAGCGTGCAGGGATTCGGAACGTTTTTACTCGTCTTTCTCGGACGTGTTCTCCGAGCTGGAGCTGGAGTCACAGTGCTGCATGCCAAGGGGATTTCCAGGCATTCTACTGTACTTCTGAAATAGAAAAAAAAAATAAAAAATACTTTGTGCCTTTGTTCAGATATGGGAGGCTGTGGTTTCTATCTGACTCAGATTTAGGGTTTGTCAGGACGTGGTTCCGGTAGGGATCCGTTGATGATGCAGCTCAGCCGACAGCCATTTTAATGAAGCTTGAGGCAACTTTTGTCGCTAGTCCGTTAATATTAACCTCCTTCAATGCAGTCGGTTGCTTCTCACCTATAGTGGTCAGTCGGCGTTGAGGGAAGAGGAATATGAGCTGATTTCTTTCATCTTTACCTTCAGAATCAGAAGTTTTATTCGCAAGGTACATTTACATGCATGAAAAAATTAAAAATTAAATAAAAAACCTTAACAGTCAATGTAAAAAAATCAAGATTAAAAACTAAAAAAAAAGAATAAAAAAAAAAGTTAAGCACATTTTTTCTTTATTAAAATAAAAATGTAATTGTCAAATATATACACATAGTCAAAAAAATAGAAAAAATAACCCTATAAAACAGAAATAGTCGGTTATTTAAAGATATACAAAAACACAAGATGTGAAACTGCACAGGATAAATGATTGGTATGGATATATAGAGTATGAATTATAGATAGGAATTATTACTATGCCCTTATTATAGCTTAGCTTTCCAGACACTTTTCATAATTAATTTGGAACTCAGTTTTGGAAATACCTTGAACACCAGATGCCACCTCAAGGACTAGATTAGAAGAAGAAGAAGAAGAGTCTTTAATTATCACACAACACACCACACTGCAACACATGCACGCACACACACACACATGCACATGCTTTTGGATGGTGGCCGGTGAAATGAGGCCTCTGCGTTTAACCCATCCTGGCTTGTCCTATCTCCGGGGCCACAGCCAGGAGCAGTGGGCAGCATTCGTGGACGCGCCCGGGGATGGACGCATGCATGACGGGTGCATGTTTTTGGTGGGGGTCCTTACTGACGTTAGGTGGAGGAAACCCCATGTGAGCACGGGGAGAACATGCAAACTCCACACAGAAAGGCTCCTATTTGGGAGATAACCACCAAATAGGAGCCTTTCTGTGTGGAGTTTGCGTGTTACAAACTGTGCAACGATATAACTACGGTGAAAACCTCTTATAGTGATCACCTCTGTCCGGGTCAAATTGATCACTATAAGCGGATGATAATTATAACCACATTTTTATTTTTATTTTATTTCTGCAGATTACCATTTAATGTATCAATGGCTCTGCGGAGCCTGACACGGGACGCACGGGGCTTTTTGGTTTCGTTCAACTAGGAAACGGTGTAAAATAAATACATCTAAAACAAAAACACTGTTTTTATTCGTTTTTATTTTTTGGAGAAACGGGAAACGGGGATGCACAGCGGAGATTTCTCCCTCTCTGTCGTGCATTTACTCCACTGCTCTACACCTGCCTATTTTACCAATGATCAGTCTTAAATCAATTTTAAACATAGTGTTAATGCCGGTGCTATGCAAAATCCAGATGGTGCCGCCACTGCAGAAAGTAAAGGATCATGGGAGGAAAGTAAAACAATTTTTTTTTTCCATATGTATAAAAAGAGCCAATATAAACTGTCAGTGGACTACTTCATTACTTTGAGCAAATTTAAACAGCATTTGTTCAAGTTCAAGTTCAAGTTCAAGAGATTATTTGTCACATACATATACATACTAAAAAATACCAAAATGTGCATAATCGACACAAGGTGCTCGCGCAGGCAGCCGCAAGGGGAGGCGCCACAATCGCGATTCTGCGTTCTATAATTATATAATAGAGATTGCTGATTTAAACACTTTTTATTCATTACTCATTATATTGTATCACTGTTTGTTCATTATTCACTATGGAACCCTCATAGCATTTGTATAGGAATGATTCTGTCCCAAGCTTTTTGATCCATATAAGCGGTTGATAACTAGTAAGCGTGATCAGTAGAAGCTGTTTCCACTGTATATATAACTTTCCCACATGGAATCCGTAGCACTGCAGGGTAATAAATATCCGCCAAAGGCAGTAGGTAGTCATTAACACATTGGCCTCCTTTACGGAAAAGTTCTGCATGGAGTCTGTTTCCACATAGATGACTGTTATGGATATATGACGTAATGCTCGCGTGAGAGGTGTCTGATATCACACGAGACTATGCAACAACCTGTTTGGTTTACAGACCGCCGCCTCGCTCCCCGTCTGCCCGCCCCACGGACTCTTCCCTCCGCTGACTGAGGGGACAGAGCCCCCGTCCCCGACTCAATAACCCTAAACCCAAAGTTATTAAGTAATTAAATCAGTGTGATCATTTTCAACCTGTCCTACACTCTCTGCCTCCGGAGAAGGGACGCTCTCCACCCGTTCTACCTCTCCCTGTCCGCTCGCTCCCTCCGGCTCCGTGGTGCGGTGCAGCCGGCGGGGCAAGCGATGTGCCCCCCACCACACCCCTAACTCTGGAAGACACGTATGGGTTCTGAGTGGCATTTTTAAGAAGAAATATAATACAATTGAAGAATATAAAGACCTGTCTCCAGAGAGACTGGACGTGTTTCAGTTGCTCGTCTTTGCAGCTGAGCACCACGGTTCGGATCGGACTCTCAATTCATAAAAACCCACTATTTGTGCTTTTTTTGGACTCGGCTCCACCCCCGCTTTCCAGCAATGTTACTGCTTCCATTCCCACCCACATTCACAGCCGTACTGGCAATTTCCCCAAATGATACGAGCCAGAGAGTGGGGAGATTTTTACGGAACGACTTTTACAGAACATCGACACCGGCTCCTTTTCCCACATGACGCCAATACATTGTCGGTAGATTTACGGCTTTCAGTGCAAGCGGGAAAGGGGCTAATGCAACTATGACGAAGCAATCAATAATGATGCACAGTTTGGCTCTATATAGAGATGATTTTTTGCGGAGATACACAGGGAGCAGAGAGATCGCAAAATCGATTGCAAAATTGCACCAATTCCCACGAAGATGAATTCCCAACGAGCGATAATTCGGCTCAGAGAAGGAGCGACGCATTAAGTACACGAAGAAACTTTCCTTCAAACACGAGGGTCATTAATCATTATCTTCAGCCTTTTCTGGGCTTGTTTTGCTCTCTAATCCCCCGCCCCCCCCCCCAACGACGTTGTGCCCCAGTTCGCTGAGGAACTCACTGAGGACATTGTTTCCGTTGCCAGCGGACTTGGCATATCTCATTTGATCTGGAAGCTGCGGGTGATTTGGCAGGAGGAGGAGGCCAAGTGGGAGTGGGAGAGTGGGGTGAGAGAGGCCCGAGTGAGGCTTGGCCTGGAGAAACCCCCCCCCCCCCGTATCAACGGTTTTGACTCACGCGCGCGACAGTGAGAATAGCGTCGGAAGCCGCTGTGAGGCAGTTGTCTTTGTGAGCGATGGCGGCCGTGCCCGTGCGCCGGGGTTGAAAAAAAACAACAACCAAAGTGTCACATTTCAGGTGGGACGACAGTATTTGTCATCTCCCGCTATAGGCATCCATGTCCGCGCTATCGGGTATTATTGCAGTTAAATCAAAATCCATGTTGTAAAGTCGTATCGGATTATGCAGATAATGATGAAATGTAAATATACAGTATATTATGGTTCAACAAAAAAAAAATTGGGAAAAGAAACTAAAAATATGCATTGCTTCATGGTTATCACCAAGGGTAATTATAAATACCCTTCAGGTTAATGAAGTGTTATTATTATCTTATCTTATTTTATGTTATCTTATTTTTATATTGAAAATTATATTATATTTTATATTATATATATGTATATATAATTTATATAATATTTTGCTGAATATTAAATATGCCTAATATCATACAGAAAATGCACCTGAAGTATGTGGTGTGTAATCTGTATCATTTGATCGTTGATCTCCCCGATCTCCCGCTTCTAAGCTCGATGTGTTTTCAAATTAAAACCACGCCATGCAGAGGGAACTGTTCAGCGTTAACACTGTGTGATGTCACGTCTTGGAAAAAGCAACTTTAAAGGTGCAGTGTGTAGAATTTAGTGGCATCCAGCGGTGAGGTTGCAGATCGCAACCAACTGATCCCCCCCCCCCCATGGCGGTGCAACATGGTGGCCGTGAAGCAAACCTTCTCCCATGTAGATAGAAACGCCTCATTCTAAGGTAACGAAAATACGATTCTTATTTTCATGGGATTATAAATTAATCAAAACATCCTTATGAATATTATATTCCATTTCTGCTGTTCCGTAAATTATACACACTGCACCTTTTAGTGGTGAGTAAACTTCAGTAAATGTTCAAGGTGAGACAGACCTCATTAATTAAATAATATTAATAATATTATTATTAATAATAATAATAATAATAATAATAATTAGAATAAGAATACATTTAATAAAAAAATAATTATACAAATTATTCTTATAATTATTGTTATACTTGTTATTTTAATTATAATAATAATAATAATAATAATAATAATAGCAATAATAATAATATCATTATTATTTTTGATAATAATAATAATACTAATAATACTACTACTACTACTACTACTACTACTACTACTACTAATAATAATAATAATAATAATAATAATATTATTATTATTATTATTATTACTATTATTATTATTATTATTATTTTATTATTATTATTATTATTATTATTATTATCTGCCTTCATAGCACATTTCAAGCTTTAAGATTCAAGATGTTAATTTGTCACATACATATACATACAAGCATACATATATGTAGTGAAATGACATTGCAACACACCTGGAGATTATGCACAATACGTACTAACAGGTCAATAGCTAGCTTGCACAATAGACAAATAATAATAAACAAAAAATAACTAATTAACAAACTAAATAAACCAACTGATTCCTTAAACCCAAATCAATTAGTAAATACAATAAAATAAGGGTAAAAAACGCTAATATACAAAGTAGAAATTCAAAATAGAGATAAAAGGAATAGACTATTATGTATATACAGATATGTGCAGTAAAGTGGCACAGTTATGTGACTAAAGTGAGGTAGTGTGTGTGGGGATATACAGTACAGTATACAACAGTGCGGCACGGCACATACAGTATGCAGTACAGTATGCAACATACAGTACAGTCAGGCAGTGGGGCCTATGTGTGTGTCTCATTGAAGACTTCGGCGTTGACAGTCCTTATGGCTTGCGGGAAGAAACTTTTCTCAGTCCCTCTGTCTTCGCCGTGTGACTGCGGGGGCGCTTGCACGACCGCAGCAGCTGGAACAGTCCATTGTTGGGGTGGTGAGGATCCTTCACGATCCTGCGGGCTCTGCTACTACACCTCCAGGTGTATAAGTCCTGCAGGGAGGGGAGGGTAGTTCCAGTGGTACGTTCAGCTGAACGCACCACCCTCTGCAGGGCCCGTCTGTCCTGAACAGTACAGTTCCCAAACCAGGCAGTGATGTTGCCTGTCAGGATGCTCTCCACCGCTCCACAGTAGAAGGACTTGAGGATGCTCACCAAGACCCTGAACTTCTTCAGCTGCCTGAGCTGGTAAAGACGGTGACTTGCCTTTCTCACCAGAGTCTCTGTGTGTGAAGTTCTTAAGTCCTCTGTGATGTGGACTCTCAGGTACTTGAAGCTGCTCACCCCCGTATGTATGCGAACTGCAACAGGTCAATGGTGTGGGGGAGGGAGACGCAGATGTAATCCTTAATCAACCTCTCGAAGCACTTCATCGCCACCGAGGTGAGGGTCACCGGACAGTAGTCATTCAAGCAGGCTGGAGAGCTGATCTTCAGCACAGGGATGATGGTGGACCTCTTGAAGCAGGACGGGACCACCGACTCGGCCAGGGAGGCGTTGAGAATAGTGAGGGGCTAGCTGGTTAGCACAGGTCTTCAGTACTAGCACAGATATGCCATCCGGGCCCGCAGCTTGCCTGGTGTTCACCCACATCAGAGCCCTCCTGACGTCATGCTCAGGCGCCGAGAGTGCGCGCTCATCCCCAGCGGTGTAACTCCAATTAGCCGGCGAGCTAGCGGTGTTGTTAGCAGCCTCAAACCGCGCATAAAAGAAGTTCGGTTCGTTGGGTAGGGAGGCGTCCACTCTCGTGGCTGGGGGGAGGGCTGCTCTTGTAGTTAGTAATAGTCCCTGCCACAAGCGTCTGGTGTCTCGTTGCTCCATCCGTAGCTCTATTGTGTCTCTGTACATCTGTACATTTCCTCCTTATTATCAACTTGTGTCAACTTTGGCATGAACCTATTTTGTAGCATCAGTAGGTCTGTTTTAGCCCGATAGAATGCTATAGAAAAACCTTCCAGAACAACATTTTGGAGAAGTAGTTTGTCTCTAAGGGGGTGAGTCTGTCAGTGTCAGTGTCAGTGTGGCTGGCTGAGGCTGCCATAGTAATAATACCTCCACCTCTTAGTGTTTATTATGTTTCTTTTTTTTCCCGACATGACTGCACAGGAGATGGGTGACTTATTTTTCTTTTTTTGCCTGTAAAAATAACTAAACTTTAAAAATAAGTCCTGAATAATAATGTCATAGACATAAATAAACAATAAAAATGTATTAAGCGTCTCATGGCGCACACCTTTCCTCCTCTGTCATCAATCACCTTTATAAATATTGGCCATCTTGCTGCATATTTTGTTTTCTTATCTCCGTATACTATTACGCTTTTCTTGTATCCAACTGTTGTTTGAATGTTTGTGTTTTATCCATGTTGGCATCCGCACCAAACGGAAATTCCTGAGTAATCTGAATTGATGGGAATGCAACGTGTGCTAATAAAACAAGCCTCGGGGGAGTCGTAAGCCGAGCGTGCCTTCTAAAAAAACATGAATTGAGGTGACGCACGTCACGCCATCCGAGAAACCCGCTCTTGCGGGAACGGCTGCCGATGACGGCTCTTCCGTCTAAAGCAGTGGTCCCCAGCTCAAATGACCCGGGGGCCACCGGCCGGCTCTCCTTCTGCAGGGGGCCGTGTTGGACTCCAGGGGGAAACCAGCTCGTTTTGTTTTCCTGTTAGATCCTGCAATCGTGTAGAAGCAGCTCGCGTATGATCTGTTATTTAAATTGTGTTTTGAATTGTGCGTCTTTGTGGATTGATCACGCCTTGTGATTTAAAATGAAATCTTTGCAGGCCGTATTCATCGATATGTTATCACTGTGTCGCCCCGTCGGCGCCGCCTTTTTCTTTCCTGCTTTAATCGAGGCATTGGAAGGCAGCGTTACATTTTCACAACGCTCGGTTGAAAAATTAAAAAAAAAAAAAAAAAAAAAGAAGCTTCTTTTTGGCTCTCACCCCCCACGTTCGGAAAGCCTCAGCGGGGACCACCGTTTTCGTTCTCCTCCCACGGGGGGCGGCGGTGAGCTTGTGACCCGCGTCGCCGGCGAGAGAAGGCTCTGGTGAAGAAAACGGGGAGACGCCGCCCCTCGGTCGGACGACGCTGAGGCGACGCGGCCGCTCGTCTCCCGCCCGTCGTGATCTGTGAGGATCCGTGCTGCGTTCGGGGCCCAGCGGGAGAGACGGTGACTGCGATCCTCCCGGTTCGGAAACAGCCCATTCAGGTCTGCTTTTCAGTTGTAAACACTGCTCAAGGGCTTCAGCAACAAAGTCACATTGGCTGGAGATTAAAAAACAAAAAAAAACAAAAAAAAAAACGTGTTTATTACGTGTGTAATAATCTATCAATAGGCTTGAATGTAAGGAAGGAGAAACATCTGTAAACTAGTTTGAATGTGGTACATAACTTATCAATTCCTTTAATGTGACATAATCGTTTAATTGTTTTATTCATTTGAAAAGTGTTAACCCTGCTTGCTTCTGCTATTTGGTGTACTTTAGTTGACCGTAGAAGGTTGTTATAGACAGAAATCTGCTGACAGTAACTAATAGTAATAGAAATAACTCATCATTTTGGTGTAAAACAGTTTTGAGAGAACCCACACTTCCAAGTTGTTGAGTGGGAAATGCATTCAAACCTGTAATTCCCACATGACTTGAACGCAGCAGGACAGTATGTAGCCCACTCAAGTGTTGGGGTCACATGAATTAACTGAGGTAGTCATGATGTTTAGTCGTGTTGACGGCGCGCAGGCTTCACGAGGTGTGGGCACGTCTGATATTTCCTCCTCTTTGAATGTGCAAGCCGTCTCTTGAAGTGCAATTTAATAAATAACTGGACAATTCCCGCGGAAAAAATTGGTTGAAAGTGAGTGGGGATCCTGCGTTCCACCCCCGTCAGTCACCAAGAATATCCATCCCAACGGACCCTCCATCCCGCCCACATCATTAAAATAACATTTTTATATACATTATTATTCTTATTATTCTTATTATTCTTCTTCTTATTATTTTTATTATTATTATTATTATTATTAATATTATTATTATTATTACCACCATGTTTTATAATAAAATAATTATTAAAGTTCATCTTTATTTTATTAATGTATTAATGTAATTATGTGGGCGAGAAGTAGTTTGATTTATCATATACCGTAGTCCAAATCGGGTAGGAATTGAGGAAATGACAGCCATTTTCTCATAGCCCTGTCGGCCCCCACCTTTGTGTTCCTCTCTGCTCACCCCCCCCCCCCCCCCCCGCGTGTTACTATGGCGACGGCGCCAATGAGGATACACACACACACACACACAAACACACACACGCCCAGCTGTGTGCGGTTGAGAAGAAGACGCCGCACACGCGGAGAGAGAGACGGAGAAAGACCGGCCGCTCCTTCCGTCGGTCAGCGCTGGCAGGACACGCCTCGCCGCTTTTGATCCCCGCTTTCGAAAGAGTACCAGCGGCGCGGCTCAGATTTGCACGTTGGCCGGCGTCCGAAGAGGTGTTGTCCGGTTTGGGTAAGAGAGAGCGTTGAGACTGTTGCAGCCCATGCGGAAACAGAAGAGTTTCAGGCCAAAAGGAGCGGGGGAAAAAAAGCCAGGGCGCGTGAAACTCGGCGTTTCTTCGACGTGTGCGCGGGCGGGAGCTGGGGAAAAAAACCCACCGAACCATGCCCCCCGCGAACAGACGCCCCCGTCTCGAAACGAAAACGCGGTCGCCGCCGAATCTTTGCGAGCGCGTCAACCCGAAACCCCGCCCTGCGCTGGGATGCGTGCATTATCGCCGATGTACGACGCGTGCAAAATTGCGGGCGCCGTGGCTCCGCTGTAGCTCGGGAGAAGAAGCGCATCAAAGAAATATATAAGTTGTACGTTTCAAAATGGCAAGATGTCGCGTCATGGTGATGGGCGTGACCTTGCTGTTTGGCTACACGCAAACAGCAAGGTCACGCAGGAGCCTTTTTAAATGAGGCTTCTCGATGAAGGCGGAGCAGGTAAATAAAGCCCATGCTGTTAATGACTTGGTTAATCCCCCGTCAGGGAAGCCCGTGGCTTTCAGGCCAAAAGTCAAGGTGGATTGAGTTTATTTTGTTTTGTTTTGTTTAACATGCATAAAATCAAGTGAATACGGTTCAGCCTGGTGGCCAGCCCCAGTGATGCCATTCGGATCCATCTCAGAGAATAGAAAACAAATGTCATTCGCTTTAAAAACCGCCCCTCATACCGCACAACATTTGAAGCCATTGAAGCATTTTTTTTGGAGTTGTTGCTGTTGTTGTTGTTGTTGTTGGAGAACCCAGACACCATCGCTTCCCTGCCATGGTTCGCCTGCCTTGTCTCTTTGTGCCGACAAGTTAGTTCTTGCTCTGCCTTTGCCAAAAAACGGAACCTAGATCATTTAGACGAGCGACATGGATTCCAAAGTGAAAAATGTAGAACGTAGAACACATGTTGAGAGTGAAAATGACTCTGGGAAGCACGCTCGTCGAGGATGTCGTAATCATTTTCTCGCAGACGACAAGGTCGCTTCTACCTTCCCCAACTGAAATTCCAAAATCGTCTGGCGTCAGATCTGTCTTAATAACAATAAATACGTGCACAGGAATAAACAAAGAAATGCACAGGGCAGGATGCTTCGATTGTGATATGACTTCAAAATAAATAAACAATCAGGTCCACCAACTATTGTATTTTCCCGTCCGCAAACAAACGCCGCCCGACTTGAATAACTGTCAAACAAATTCCACACGTAAATTTAATAACGGCGGATTTTCTTTTGAAAAATTCTGCCACGGATCAGACTTCCTCGGTGTTGTCATCCTGACGCCTCCGCCACCGTGAAGCCACTGTACTCAGTTTACCATAAAGCTGTTCAGCATATTACTGCGGACAACCATGCAGGGTATCTCCATAATCAATGCGTTATAGTGGATTGTGTGGTGTTTTTGTTCTGTTCGTAACGCACAGACACGCTCTTTCGGGTATAAAAGAAAAATCCAATTGTGATTTTAGTTTATGAGCAAAGCGTTCCCTGTGAGAAGGTTTGTGTGCGATACATTATTGAGTTCATAAAAACAGGCTTTGTTTTCCATATGGCATTGTAGAAAAAACACTGCATAAGCCACAAATATTTTACATAATTATAATTGTATTTTTATGTATATATATATACACTATATATATATATATATATATATATATATATATATATATATATATATATATATATATATATATATATATATACACAGCATATTTATACATACAGTATATATATATATAGATACATATCAAAAAAACACACACACACACACTTGGGAACCCCAAAAAATGTCCTGAAGGTCTTGTAGAAAGCCCTGCACCATCCACAATCCTGTGGGATGAAAGTCTCCTCAAAGGTTTCTCAGTGAACATGCTTTACCATCGTAAAACACGCTTGAGTTTGAGTCGTTAAACGTTTTTGTTGATAGACGAGAATATGCAATAAATAACAATGGAAACCTACTTAAAAAAAACCAAAAGACCTCTGAAGTCTCTCAGAAGGCGAAGCTGGACTTTTTTTCCATTCAAACTGGCCAGAGGGGGAGCATGTATTGAAGTAGGGTGGTGTTGGTTCATGCGTTTGGTTATTATGAGTCGGTCTAAGCGGACCCCGTTTTCCTTTTCAACACTGTACCTTTCATTGAAATGAATAGGTAAACAAACAAATATACTGTGCCCATGGTCTCAGGTCAGTGCGGGTTTGATTCTTCCTTCGGCTACGAAGAATGGAAATGCAAAAATATACATATATATTTATATATATGTATATATATTGCTTTTTTTTTGGCTGATGTGCCCATTTGAGGTTTTTCCAGTGTGTTTTTTTCAATTTTAATCTGATCCACCACTCGTTTCCCCATCAGCACTATTCCCAAAAAGGAGGTTATTTTACTAACCAAAGGGATGTAGCTTCTCACTCTTATTCCGGTCAGCATTAATAATAGTGATGGCACTCTAAACCGGTGTTTGTTGACTAAAGTTGCAGCATTGTAAGAGGAGGTAATAAAGAAGTATTTCCTGCATTAAATAAAAATGCAGGAAAAAAAAAAACTGACAAACAAATTCGACCGGCAAAAATACAATATTGAAAATTGCACAAAAGCAACGGAATGTGCATCTTGAAGTACAAAATACTGTCCTGTCATTTGTGTCATTTGTTATCTTTTTTTTAATGAGGTTTTTGATTTTACCATCCTCCTACTTTCATCAAAGCACCTTCTCTGGCCTTGCGGTGTGAGAGCGGAGCAGCAGGGATGAGTGATTTCAGAGAATGGCTTCTTACGCGGCCGCTCCCTGATTGGCAGGACGCAGCGGAAGCTTCTCTCGTTTGAATGATGCAAAACCTGCGTCGTTTGAAAAAGCACCCCGGAACCTCCTTAACTGGAGCTCATTCGAAATTTGCCTTAAGACCACGTGCGGTTAATGCTGAAGGTGTTTTTGTTATTGTATTTATAGCATAATTTCAGTTTGCTGGTTTGGAAAAAATGTGAATATTCAGCAGCTGTAAAATAAAAATTGATCAATGACCGTGAATGCCGGATTAATAAAGTGTTGTCTTATCTTTTCTTACATTTCACTTAATATAATAACCGGCACATAGTAGTCCTCCGTAGCAGCCTAGTTGTAGTTGTTCTCAGACACTAGAATCAACAAGTCAATCCATATGAAAAGTCAAAATGAATGCAGGCTGTAGGGGAAACAACATGAATATTCCGCTCAAATGCAATTGTTGAACCGCTTAATTTGACTCGTCAGATTATTATTTTCAACAGAGCAAAAATGGTATTTCTAAAGAACAGATGTAAAAAAAAAAAAAGCTTTTTCTGAAAGTATGTCCTTATAGTTTGATCAATAATACTGAACTTTTTCAAGCTGATCACTTCAAGTGCAACACAAATTAGCCAGTTATCCTTCGGTGGAAGAAAAGGTCCTTATTTGAAGTATCTGTATCCTCCTCTAATATGACTAAATTGGGCAATCTGCGGTCGAAACGCCGTGCTTGTTCTTGCAAAGACCTGTTTTGAATTTCAGTCTTTTAGAAACTACCTTCAGTTGAAAACCAATCGATATGCACTTGACTCCTCGTACGCAGTATATATTTTGAAAGCCATTTCTCAAAATCAATCATTTTGGACCACAGAAACCAATGTTATTTTGCACAAATAACAGCAGCCATTGCCGCTGTGTCGACGTGCTGCTGCACCGAAGAGACGAGGCCCGGCGGCATAATTGTTTTTTAAGTGGCTGCCCAGGTTTCGTCATATGATCTCATGAGTGCAAAACTGGCCACATAGTCTTAAGTATACACAGAGCAACCCCCACCCCCTATAATGCATTCACACACACGCACGCACGCACACGCACACACACACGCACACACACACACCCACACAGCCATTTTGTGCCATTGTGCTGTGTGTGACCTAAGGGTCAAGGTGCAGTGACTCTGAGCGTTGTCTAACTGGGCCTCTTGAAACTCTTGCCTTGCATTCCAGCGCCCCAAGGAGGGGGTTGCTGCAGCCGGGAGAGAGAGAGAGAGAGAGAGAGAGAGAGAGAGAGAGAGAGAGAGAGAGCGAGAGAGAGCGCGAGAGAGAGAGAGAGAGAGAGAGAGAGAGATGGGGGGAGGGGGTGGAAGGAAGGAAGGAAGCCGGTAGGGATCGTAGCAGCATTTCCTCGGCTTCCTACAAGCTCTAGTTCCCTCCCACTCGGCTGAAGTGGAGGGAACGCCGGAAAAACTTGAACCTGCTGCTCCTCTGGCCTCCTATCCAGCCCACTTGTTCTCTCTCTCTCGCTCTCTCTCTCTCTCTCTCTCCCTCACTCTCTCCCATTCACTCCCACACTCACTCACACTCTCTGTTTCTCTCCCTTTCTTCCTCTGTGGGCCACGGCGTGTAAAAGGATCACTTTGTGTCCGTTGCCTCTTTTTCCGCGGTGCTGCAGTCCGTCACGGAGGAGAGGATCCGATTTTTTTGGGGGGTGGGGGGGGGGGGGGGGGGGTGGGGGGTCGGCGCAGCTGCCATGACGAGCCAACAACTCCCCACCACCTTCCAGCCTCCACACCAGGACCATCCTCTCTCTCTCTCCCTCTCTCTCTCTCTCTCTCTCTCTCTTTATCTGTCTCTCTCTCTGGGTCTTTCGCTCACTCTGTTTTTCTGCCTTCCTCTGAGAGGTGTTGAGGGGCGGTGGGATGGGGGCTGGTGGGGGGTTTGGGGGGGAGTGGTGGGAGTAGGAGCACCGTACGGGAGCTCGGAAAAATGGAGTGGATCACAGATTTTGAAGACGAGTAAAATCTTTCATTCTTGGATTTTCGGGCCGTTCCGCTGCGGTGAGTAGGCTGCTCGTCCTCGCCCTTCTGCTTCTGTTTCTTGGTTGTGCCTTAGTTATTTTGCTTTTGATTCAGCACTTTTCTTTAACTTTTCTTGAACGCTTGGATTATTGTGACAAAGGATTAAAATCTCGAGTTCTTATGTTCCCTTCCTCAATCCACGTGTTGGAAAGAAACATGACTTTTGAGTTATTTTACTTTCATTTTATGCTGCTTTCTCCCTCGCTTATTGTTCTGTTTTGGAGTCAACCTCGGAGCTGCTTTCTCCTTTCTCTCAGTACAAGTGAGTTCTTGCACAAAAAAGTAAGAATTCCTGCAAAATTGTGTGTGGGGGGATTGGGGAATGTGGAGGGGGGGAGTAGGGGGGGCACGGCTTTGTGATTTTTCAAACTAGAACAAGACTGAGGGGTCAAGGTAGCCACGCAAAGAAAGGGAGGTCTGTGTGTGTGTGTGTGTGTGTGTGTGTGTGCGCGCGCGCACGAGCGCGCATGTGGAAGGAGAACGGCAAGTCAGCGCAGACTTAAGCATGGCGGAGGAGGGCCTCTCTTTAAACTTTTTAAGCACGTCACGGTCGTTGAGAAACACATGGCGGCGTGCTGCGGCGACGGTTTACGAGGCTCGGCGCGAGGAGGAGGAGGAAGAGGAGGAAGAGGAGACCGCTTATTTGACTAATTGACGCCGTACAGTCGTGTGTATCTCCCCCCCCCCCCCGACCACTGCCACCATCGCCTGCCATGCGAATCCCGACGCGGCCGGAAAGCTGCCGCCAAAAAGGAGACTGCTTGTTTCAGTTTGTGAGATATGAGTTCATCCCTGTGACACTTCGCGGCAAACGGCCGACGAGTGGAAGGGTCTCGTGAGAAAAGGAGTGCCGGAGAAGTCAAGCGGGCGCGCTCCAGCACCTGTCTTTGAAGATGACGACGGCCTATTTCGACCAAAATGCTAAATTTATTTTTTCTATTTGTATAGATAAATGGTAATGTTGTTCATCTTTTCAAATATAAGTAAATTTTTTTTCTTTTTCAGTTCAATACATGAATTTGCCTTTGAGTTTCTACGGTAAGTGGAGACATTGAGAGAGGGCTTTGGTTCACTTTACTCTATTTATCTTTCTTCATTTTACATTTGTCGACCAAAGTCTGCATTCTACCCACCGAACGAAACAGCCTTTTAAATAGTTATAAACCCTCAAACTGTTTTTCTAAAAGAGGGTTGTATGACTTGCCCAAACCATAACCACAAGCAGCGGAGGTGTTTACTGGAAATTTTTTGTTTGTTTGTTTGTTTGTTTGTTTGTTTCTTAAAGGGAGGTCCTGTCCTAAAATCCCAGCAAAACAGTGAAGGCCAACTGGCCGAGGCGGTCGGAGCTGACCAGCGGAGTTCAGAGCTCTGAAGTTGGCGCTGCACTTTGATGCTTCATTAGCAGTTTGCGATTTAATCTCTTTGGAGGAAATAGGAAATAGGAGTCGTCGTCTCCCCCGCCCTCCTTTTTTTATGTTGTTATCGAAATGAAAACAAAAACAAGTGAACAAGGATAAGAAATGACTGGCAGTGTGTCGGTGTGACTGTGTTGTGGTACCGCTCTGTGCAGAGTGTTTCAGGAGAGATATCAGCATGTTGCTGCCACATTTTAAAAATTACGCACAAACTGTCTCTGGCACAGTCTACTTCTCTATTTTGGGCAAGTAGGTCACAATCTTACCAGAGAAACGCAGCTTCACAACTTCACAAAGTGGTTGCTGCTGGGAATGAAATAGGAGATATATAGTATATATATATATAGAATAAATACAGAATATATATAATACATATATAGAATAAATACAGAACATATTATAATACATAATAGAATAAATACAGAACATATATAGCACAAAGAATAAATACGGAACATATATAGCACATATGTAGAATAAATAGAGAACATACATAGTACATATATAGAATTTATACAGAACATATATTATACGTATATAGAATGAATACAGGACATATAAAGCCCATATGTAGAATAAATACAGAACATATATAGTACATATATAGAATAAATACCGAACATTTATAAAACATATAGATTAAATTCAGAACATATATAGCTTATACATAGAATAAATACCGATCATATATAGTACATATATAATATGAATACAGAACATATATAGAATGAATACAGAACATTTATAGCACATATATAGAATAAATAATGGACATATATAGCACATATATAGAATAAATACAGAACATATATAGTACATATATAGAATAAATACAGAACATAAACAGTACACATATAAAATAACTTTTGAACATATATAGTACATATATAGAATAAATACAGAATATATAGCACATATATAATAAATAGAGAACATATTTAGTACATGTATAGAATAAATACAGAATATATATAGTACATATATAGAATAAATACAGAATATTAAGCACATATATAGAATGAATAGAGAACATATTCCGTACATGTATAGAATAAATACAGAATATATAGAGAATATACAGTATATATATAAAAAGTATACGGTACACCTAGAGAATAAATACAGAACATGCAGTATATAGTAACTATAGAGAATATACAGCACATATATACCAGTAGTACTCAGTACATAATATAGAATATCCTTATGTATACAGTTCATTTCGAGAACATATACAGAATAAATACAGAACATATACAGAATAAATACAGAACACATACAGAATAAATACAGAACATATACAGAATAAATACAGTACATATACAGAATATACAGCACATATATAGTACATACAGAAGATATACAGAATGTCCAGTAACTTGCTGTGTACAGCTCATAACCAACACTGAATTTTCAGGTTAAAAAACAAATCTATATTTCCTGTGTCCACGTCATTGCATGGAAACAAAACCTTTGGCCCTCGAATGGAGGTGGAAAAACATTTTTTTTTATCAACCGGGGAAGCGTATTAAGTGGCACACCGCAAAAAGGGTGAAAACAGTAGCAACTACCAGTTTTGCACAACAGTTGAAAATAAATGTGGATGAAGTTTAGTGACGCAACAATCCCCTCCAGAAGGACCGAGAGGAATTATTTATTCAGCTGTTAATGTGCCGTCTAGTTGGTTTGGCTCCTAAAACAGAAACTTGTGTTGATTCCACTTTTTTTAGGGAAACCGGAGGATTGATCGGTTGATCGATGAACGGGAAGCTTTTTTAATTTTTTTTTTTTTTGCTGAAGTTGCTCTATTGTGTGTCCTATGCCGACAGAAAACACCTCATCCGTTGCTCTGCATGACGCCTACGACCGATCTCAGCCAGGGCCTCGCACGCCCCACCCGCCCTCCCTCAACCTCCCCAAGTTATAAATTAGCCTGGTTGCTGTTTGCAAGCAGCGAAAGGAAAAGCTCAGTTAGCAGCGGTGATTTATTAGCGGCCGGCCTGCTGCTGCTCTGTGACGGACAGAGGTTCCATTGAGAGTGGAAACAGAAAGTGGGAGAGCGGCAGGAACTGCAGCTCAGCTCCAGGAAATAAGAGGAGGCATCTGAGAGCGGATCATTACTCCACTGCTTTGTTTCTTTAGGTTACGGTGGGGTTTTTTTGTTGTTTGGTTTTTTCCAATAGGTGCGCTCTCCTGTTCGACGTTCCAAAGTTTATTTGTTTGTCACGTGCTCACTTGTCGAGCATATTTGTAATTTATATTTATTTTTTGTACAAAATACATACAAATACAGAGATAAAAATTATAAAATGGAAATTCGATTTTAAAATACTAAAATGGTAATAGAAATAGTACTCCAAATAGATTTTAGACCTAGGAGCTAAATGGCAGTAGTTTCATATCTCTATTCAAATCACATAAACAACAGAATATTTTTAATTGTACACTGTTTTATTTATGCAATTAAAAACAACTGTTGTAAGTACCTGAATTTCTTATGGTGAGTGGTTGATAAGCCACACGAAAATAGCCTACACACACACACACACACACACACACACACACACACACACACACACACACACACACACACACACACAAAGCATCAAATCTAGTCCCAAACGCCCCCCAATGAGTTGGTTCTAAA
Source organism: Zeus faber (assembly GCF_960531495.2). NCBI lineage: Eukaryota > Metazoa > Chordata > Actinopteri > Zeiformes > Zeidae > Zeus > Zeus faber. The sequence continues at coordinate 13,901,043 of NC_137200.1, forward strand.
GGGGCTGATGTCATGTCTGCGATGGAAACTGCTTCCCTTCCCTGGTCTGGCCAGTCCATTCTGTCTAAAGCTGTCAGCAGAAAGGAAGAAAGAAAGAAAGAAAGAAAGTAAGAAAGAAAGAAAGAAAGAATGCTATCTATCTATGGCCCTTTTTTCTTGCTTTTCATCCATTTTGAAGCCGTTTGTTTTGAAGTGCGTGTGTGTGTGTGTGTGTGCGTGTGCGTGTGTGAGTGCGTGAGTGTGTATGTGTGTGTGTGTGTGTGTGAGACACAGATCTCTACACTATCTCAAACAGTTGGGCTTCCTTAACCGCCACAGTGGCAGCCTTTCATGCTCACCCAGGCAGGGGTGGAGGAGTTTAGGGGTAGCGTGTGGACAGGTGTGGGGCGGGCTGGTGGTGTTGGTGGTGGTGTGGGTGGTGGGGGTGGGGTGGGGGGGGTGGTACAGAGGAACACCGGGAAAAGGACTTCCATGCATTTAGCATTTCCTTCTTTGTTGGAGCGTGGTGTTTAAAGCTGTGTGGATAATGGAGACACAATAGGCAAAGGCAAACATTAGGGGTGAGACAAAGGCCACTCCATTCAGGTCACAGTGGGGGCCAACTCTTCCCATTATCTGCGGGAAGTGATCTTAATTGAGGTACTTTTTTTTTAAAAGCCATCCACAAATGAAGGGATGACAGAATGCATTTGGGGTCCTGATCAAAGCCTGCATGTCAATTTAACATTTATTCAGAAACATGAAAACATATTTTTTCATTATAAAATGTTGATTTCAATGTCAGAACTTTATCTCTTTTTTTTCCTGCAAAAAAACGTGTAATAATGCAATTAGAAATTGAAAAATTGCATTTCCTGTTGTTTTTTCATTGAACGTGCAAAAAAATACCTTATGTTAAAAATGTTATGATCTATCTTTTTCAAAAGGCTTCCCAAATGAAACGACAGCGCGCCGTGGTTCTCACATGATCCTCTGCTCAGAAATAGGTAAAGCTCCTGTAAGTTCATGTGTTGGACCTGTCGTCAAGTTTGCATCCTAAAACACAAACGTCGGTGACACGGTCGTCATGCGCCGTTAAAGAGTTTCACACATTCATAACGTGGAAACGTTTCTCCCCAAAGGTTTTTTGTTTGAGCTCCGCGAGTTAAACCGCAGTGCCTCCCGTCATGGCGGCACGGTTAAAAGACGTTTCACGGGGAAGCAAAACAAACGAGGAGGAAACAAACGACGCGCAACTATCTAACACTAACTAACTCGGCGGCTCTCGGCCACTAGGTTAGGAATCATCTGATGCGTCCGCACTCTGCAGATGTTCTGTATATTCACACTGCCTGTGCAAAACTGTGCGTCTTTATTTTCTCTTCTTATTTCTTTTTTTTCTCTTGCGTGAAACCCTACGAGTGTTTGTGTGACTGAAGGGCCATTATGGGACGGGGCCTTTAGGGGCGGTCCGGAGGCAGAAACCCAACACTGCCCCTCTGCTGCTCTTGTGTATACAAACCCCACAGCTGCTGGGGGTGGGAGGCTGGAGGTGGGGCAGCTTTGGACAGGGTACGAGGAAGACAAGAGAGTGGGGGTGGAGAAAGATGGAGAGGGAGGGAGGGAGGGAGGGAGGGCGAGGGTGGGAGAGCGCTCAGTAATTAGTTGTCTGGTTTTATATTGACCAGTCTGGTGCTGCGGCCTTGGGGACTGTTAAATTTGCTATTGAGAGTGAAGGGATTATGCACCCAAAAGAAATTAAACGGCAGCAATAAATTGATCACAGGGGCCAAAAGGAGGACTGCTAGTTGCTCGGTTTTATTTTTCTTTATTTTTTTTTTCCTTTTTTATTTTTTCTATTTGCTTCTAAAGCTCTCCTTTTCGTGTTAGAAATTAAATTGAAAAAACGCGCCGCGGGGGCCCATGACAGCTTTACACAGTGATGATGACACCAATTTTAAAGCTGACCCATTTTGAAAAAAAAATATATATATAAAAAAAATACGAAAGACCTGCGAAATGCCTCTCGCTCGTTTGGTATTCACTGTCAAGCATCCAAAAGTCTCCGCCGCGGCCTCCCCGCAATCATCCCAGGCGATATTCAAAAAATCATTTCCGCATGTTAGCCGTGAAGGGTGCGGGTGTAATGAGATCCTTTAGCACAGCGGAGCGGTGGGTGGTGGTGCTGATACGGGTGTGGGGTGTGGGGGAAGGCTGGTGTCTGGTCTTCGGTTGCCCCAGGGGCATAGAGAGAGAGAGAGAGAGAGAGAGAGAGAGAGAGAGAGAAAGAGAGAGAGTTGTGTTATTGTTTATTCTTTGCGAGGCCGCGCTCGCTCACAGCCGGACCCGGAGGGAACCGGCCTCCAAAGGGTCCGACGTGAAGAGAAACTGAGCTGAAAACACCCAGCACAGCCGAAAAACCACCATTATCTCTTTCCGTGTGTGTGTGTGTGTGTGTGTGTGTGTGTGTGTGTCCTTTAGAAATCACTTACACACAGAGAGACGAAAAACATGGGGTGGGGGGGCTGGGGGGGTCTATCTTTGGCCAGGCGGCTTAACATCTCAGCCCTGGTCTGCACGGTGCGTTTGAACCCGCTGAACTGAGCGTCTCTCGGACGACAGAGCGGGTGATGATGTCATGTCCCCCCCCTCTCCCGGTGTTTGTGTAGCTGGCAGAGAGAGAGGGAGAGAGAGAGAGAGCGCGAGAGAGAAGGAGAGAGACTCTCTGGGACTCGGTCGGGAACCGCTGCAATCCAGAGCCACGGCGCTATCCAAACACGGCAAGATCAAATCAAGATGCGAGCCTCCGCGTCCCCCCAATCCGGTCCGCTCCGTTTCCACTTTCTCTTTGTTCCTCAAACAAAAAAAGTTCTTAATTTTAATTTTTATTTTTTTCCTCCATTGATCGGCACTTAAGTCTTCTTTGACGCTATTTTGGTGTTTGATTATTGTGATAATGTATGGAGACAGAATAGCATCGGTCTTACCTCCTGACCACGATGCATGGTAGAAGGGAAGCAGTGCTCATGGCTCGTCGTTTAAATGAATTATTTTGGCCTTTTTTAAATTAAAAATTTTTTTTTTTGAAAAGCTGGGGACCGGAGCGACTCTGGAAACACTGTGGAAAGCGGCTGCCCAACCAATAGGCTGCTATTTGTTGGAAGTTGTTTGCTTTACTAAAGGTTCTGAATCCATAATGGCCTCCAGGTCGGTCAAATTAATGCTCGGGGAGTGGGTGATATCGAGCGTTGCGTGAAGTGCTTGAATACTGATGTGAATTTACGATGCCCTGTCGCCCTGCGGAGCCTCCCGTCGCTCTGCCTGCAAATGTGAAACGTAAACATCGTCGAAAGATCTCCCGTTCCCCGTGGAGGTTTTGCTCCCGTCCGGCCCTAAGATCGGATGTTTGCCGGAAAGTCGCAGCGTCGTCCAGAACCGACCAAGCCGTCGGCGTCGCAGAGGGAAGCCCCGACGAAAATGTAGATTCACACCGTTTGAATTTTAAAATTTGGACCGGGCGGGAGGAAACTGCGATGCGGAGGGCAGGGCCGAAATTCAGAGCTGTCGATTTCACAACGTTTGAACTGGAAAAAAAAGTCGAATTAGCCGTGATGCGTAGCCGTACCGACTCGTGCCTGGGAGCGCCAGCGTGGAAGAAACGGTCAGCGGCGTCGTCAGTTTGCGGGTTATTTTCCTTTTCGAACGAACAAATCCACGCTAGAGAGCCGCCTCTCTCTCTAATGTGTGTGTGTGTGTTACTGTGGGGATCTGTCTGTCTGCCATTGTGTGTGTGTGTGTGTGTGTGTGTGTTTGCAAATGTGTGCAAACATTGGCCCCGCCGCGTGACACAGGGAACCCCCACCCAGGTTGGGCTCCCAGTGCTATTGCTGGTAGTCGTACAACAATACGGAACCCCCCCCCCACACACACACACAGACACACACACATATACTCCACACCCCATCCCCACCGTCCTCCATCTTGGGATGTGTGACTCCCGTCATCCCACCACATCCCCCCTATCCACCTCCCCCCTGCCTCTCCCTTGGGTAATAGGTGTTCCCCTGGCTCTGGGTCTGGGCCCATCTTCAGCGGCTAGACGAGGCGGGGGAGAGTGTGTGTGTGTGTGTGTGAGTGTGGGAGGGGGGGGCAAAGACAGCATGTCACATTGTCTGGGTGCGACACGGAGCTGGCACACGTGCACGTGTGCGGGGACACGTGGCGGCACGGTGGTGACGTGGGTGTGTGTGTGGGCGGGGAGCTTCAGCTCACCTCGGGCCTGAGGGGGAGCCACGAAAGGACGAGCAAAGATCCACGGTGTGGGAGATCTCACGTCTGTTTCCCCTCCATCTTCCTTTTTGCGTTCGCGGCTCGTTGTCGCCGCCGCCGCCGTCGTGGTTTTCCCGTTTTCCCCCTCGCTCGCTCCATCGCTCCCTCGCTCCCTCGCCTCCCGCCACCTTCCGCCGCTGTCTCCCGGTTTCACGGACCTCTTTGTCCGGACGAATCTGTTACCTAGCCGCTGGGATGGAGCCCCCATGAAACGTGTGTGTGTGTGTGTGTGTGTGTGTGTGTGTGTGTGTGTGTGTGTCTGCTTGTGTGTTCGTGTGTCTGCTTGTGTGTGCGTGTGTGTGCGTGTGCATCAGTGTTGTGATTCATGAGCCGTGCTGCTGACAACGGGGGTTGACCTTTGTCTGTCTGGGTGTGAGTGCGTGTGCGTGTGCGTGTGTGTTTGTGTTTGTGCCTGGAAAGAAACTTCACTAAAATATACATATTTCAATTTTGGGGGCGGAATTATAACCTATTTCAATCGGGGAACGTTAATCGTTCCCAGAGTCCACTATCTGTGTGGTGGTTCGATGTCCTCCTCCGCCTCTCCCTGCCCCCCCGCCTCCCCCTGTTTTTTTGTGCCCCCCCTTTAGCGTATCACACATTCATATGGAAATTGGGGGCAGAGAAGGGACAGATTCTCACATCAACTTGATCTGGACATGAATGGCCGCCAGTGTTTGAACCGAGCCACCGTTGGCTTAAAGGCGCGGCCGACGCTCGGCCGTCAGACCAGAGCAGCCGAACGCCGAGTGTACGTTTCTGCAGCGATGCGCACAATCTTCAGACGGATGTGCTGGTAATTTCACCCACACAAGTGTGGGAGAAGAGCCCTCCGAACGAGAAATCCCAGGGCGACGCCAGCGCTCCGTCTCCTTTATTCTCTTCTCAAATTTTCTTTTCTTTTCTTTTCTTTTCTTCTCCACCCTCCCTTCCTCTCTGACCCACCCAAACTGTCACTGTAACCGGATGATGACCCTTTGCCGACAAAATGGCGAAAAGGCTCTGGCTTTACACATTCAAATTATTATTGTTGTTTTTTTAAGTGAATAATTTATAATTCCAAGTCCAAACGACAAAAGGTTGAATTTTTTTGCCGCGGTCATGCCATATTTCTTTTAACTCGATCAGATCTGAAAATTAGATCAGACGTCGGTCGCCTTTCATTACAAAGTGACACAAACATAAAGTTATGAAATGGTCACTTATAAATCAGAACTTGTTACTTGTTATTTGATGAAATGGCACACACTCAAATTCAACATTAAAAGAAGCAGCGCAGTCGGTCTCAACGCGAATGGGATTTATCCACAATTACTCCGGGAAGAAGGGCAGCATCGATTCAAAATTATTTTGTTGTAATTGCGTTGCCGCCCACTCCCTCCCCCCAGCCCCGACCCCCAAAAAACTCGGCCGGATTAAGGTCATTCCTCTTTTATTAGGATGTCAGGGAATAAATATCATCTTTTGAGGAGTTGAGAAGTCCTGTTTCTAATAATGGCGGACTGCGTTTCCTTCCCGAGCGCCGTCCCATCACAATGGGGCCTCCCGCACCGGAGCGCCGCGCTCGGATCAAGCCGCGGGGTTCCATCAAACCACATTTGTCTCGCTGGATATGTTGGTTTTTGTCCTCCAGGATTAGAGCCCGTAGCCCGCTCCGAATCCAGGCTGTGACGTCGTCTTTGAAATCTCCCAACGTGCGCGTTTACGAGTTTGATTTGCTTTAAAAGTGCGAGTGTCAGTCCTTTTGTTTTGTACCATTAAAAAGTACATCGTTAGAAGATTTTCTACTGGACGTTTTGAGTTTAGAAATGAGAAACATGGTGCAAAAACACATTTCACAAAATCCCTTCCGTTCTGAGGTTACAATTCAAAATGTAAATAAATGAATGAAAAGTAAAAAAAATATATATATATATACATATATTTCTTGGGTTGTTGTTATTTTATTTTATTATTACTTTTTAACTGATAGCATCAAACATTTGAGTGAAGTGTTAATTTCAGAATATAATGAAAATGTGTGTGTGTGTGTGTGTGTGTGTGCGTGCGTGCACGTGCGTGTGTGTGTGTGTGTATAAATATGAATCTTTCACTTTGATGGATTTTAATGGGTTTTATGTCATGCATATATCAACTTTCACTTTATAAGATAAGAGAAGAGTATTTTGGCTTACGATAAATAGACAATTGTTTTTCATTAGCTTGATTCATTTAATGGGCCGTTTGATAAACTACTGTTTTCGAAACGTACAAAGCTGAGGACACAAGTGGCTTGAGCATAAAAAAGAGCAGCGCATTGCAGGAGGAGCCCCCCCCCGTGTGTGTGTGTGTGTGTGTGTGTGTGTGTGTGTGTGTGTGTGTGTGTGTGCGTGCGCCTGCATGCGCGTGTGTGTGTCCTGTTGTTTTGTCTCTCCATTAGCATTCATTCAAGAGACAATGAGTCGGGATGCAGACGATGGGCGTTAGTGAGTCGGTGTGTGTGTGCGTGTGTGTGTGTGTGTGTGTGTGTGTGTGTGTGTGTGTTTGGGGGGGGGGGGCACTCCACTAGTGTTATGACTGCAGTCTTTCACTAACGCTATACTCCACTCCATCACGACAAGTGTCCGGCCACTGAATGGGGAGGATTTGTTGCTCTACACCTAATTAAATGGCCCTCTAAGTAGTGGTTTTGCGCGAGCGCCCCATTGTTCCAGTTCACCTTCTTAAGCGCCGTCCAAGGCTAATGTTTGACTTTGCTGACAGTAATGGCGCATGCTCGAAAGGCTGCATTCCACCGGCATATTTTAACACGTCTGTTCCTTAACCGAAGAGCGCGGCGTCGCCGAACGCCTGCGTTGCGCGGAGGCCTCCCCCCTGCGTCTTTTAAACGCGAGAGCCTCTTTAGATCGATCTGCACCTCCAGCGTTCTCGAGAGGATTCCTTCGCTTGGCGAGCGTCGGGGAAACTGAGGCTGCATTACGAAGCTGGAGATTTTTGGTCAACCAAATCCAAATTTGATGAGGAATAGGAGTCCATTTTGAGCCACTTCGTCTTTTCAAACGAACCGAAATAATGCACCTTAGCCGGGCAGCGTAGTGAGGATGAATTGTACTTTACTTTCGAATGTCGGAAGACCATGGCGCTTCCTTCACTCTGTGCTTTGTGTGGGGGGTGGGGGTGGGGGTGGCAGTCTCCGAGCTTGACCTGAGGGAGGGGCGGGCAATGAAACAATGACATTGTCCCCGACGCGTCAGCCTCGACGGCGGATTTCAAACGCCAGAGTCGACGCGCTCCGTGGACGCGGCATGCGCCAGCCGAGGGCCGGGAGAGTCACGTGGTCGGCCCCCGGCCGCCCAATAGGCACGCTGGAAAAAACAGGAAGGGATTAGGTCGGGGGTGGAGTATGGAGGGAGGGACGCGTGATGATGGGGCCCTGGTGCTTCTTATCTTTGTGCAAAACGTATCCCGCCCCCAGTCTCCCCCACCCCTCCCCCGTCTCATATTAAGAGCTGAGACACGGCGGTTCTGCAGCGGGCGGCTACTGTATCCAGGCAGCACCAGGGTGAGGTCGGGACAGACGGTTTTGATTACACGTCCCAGGGAACATCTGCTTACGCTTGGGCTCGAAGGATGCCAATAACGATAGTGGTGTGTGTGTGTGTGTGTGTGTGTGTGCGTGCATGTACGTGCGTGTGCGTGCGTGTGTTTGCTCATGTAGTAATGTAGGAAATCCAGTTTCGTCCTCCGTGCCCGTCGTCCCCGTCACCCCCTCTTACCCGTCCCAAAATGTGATAAACGCTGTGCAGTGGGATAGTTTTGCTATTTTTTTTTTTTTTGTCCTGATCCTCCGGGGATGAAGCTCAGCCTCACTGCAGGGTGCGTGAAGCCCAATCCCCCTTTTTTCTTTAAAACCAGCGACACAACACAACACGACGCTCCCTGTCCGTTTGGGCTCACTCTGCTGAGGGAGCTCTCCTGCTGGAGCCCCTTTTTCATGCCGTAGTTATTCCTCCTCGGCATCGCTGTCTGGTTATTTGATCGTTTCTGTGTTTGGTGAAGCAGCGTCTCAGTCGGTCTCAGTGTGTTGTTGTTGTTTTGTTTTTTTTGCGTCCTGGCATTTGTTAAAGTAGAACGATGTGTTGAGCTGCAGTGAAAACCTTTGTCACCCTCCATTTTCTCACACGATCCTCCTTCAGCTCCGAGTCACTGAGCTGCAGATGCTCAGCACGCCGCTTAGGTTATTCGTTTATTTTCGTAACTATTTTACTGTTTCACTTATTAGTCAACACATTAGAACGACATTCCCACTTTTATTTCATGTTCTTAATTTGTCTTTAATGACTATGAATATTCTTCAGGTATTCACGTTTTTCATCTGCTTCAGATAATTAAAGGATAGAGCTCACATTTCCAACTGACTTTATTGCTATATTCTTTTCCCTGTTGTTATTATTAACATTATTATATAGATATTTTATTATTATTGTTTATTATTGTTCTCACCGCAATTGCACATTTTCAGCAGTTAGAAAATGAAGCCCCTTTAGTTGTGATAATAAAGGGGTATTTAACACCTATTACTAAACAATTTAATAGGAAATATATAAACTATATACTATTTGTATATATATATATATATATATATATATATATATATATATATATATACACACACACACACGTATATACACTGAATATATAACATATTTATATAAATTATGTAAAAAGATACATCTTGAAAATTTTTTTTTCTTTCCGACTTCCTTTCAGTCTCATTTTTCGTGATTTTTCTCATTATAAACGGCCGAATGCTTTAATAATGCCAGACTGAATTGTTGCACTTTCATTGTTATGTAATGCATACATTTACAGCGAGCATTCATGTCTTTAACTCTTTATGAAGAGCAGAGTTCTTTAAACCGATAGCAGATCCGCACGCAGCCTCTGAGTCTTTCAAGCTGCTTTTTCGGAAGATTCACCCGGAGTCAGCGCGGACGCAGTCTGCGATTGTTTTGGCGGAGACACAATGCCTCTGCCCTTTCTTTACTTCACTGGTTCCTTTGCCTTCCTCGCTCGGCCTTTGAATTTGCTCATTTTCTGCCCTGTTTTGTTCCACCCCGTGGGCCCCCTCCATTGGCCCCTGCATAGCAGCTTTTCACACGGAGCCCGGGTGCTCGCTGCTCGCTTGCCTTTTCAGCCGGACAGCAAAGCGGCCTGATCAAAACATGCCGCCGTTTCTACATTTTTACATGGGGTGTATTCGTTTTATTCTCATTTTAATTGATTATGTAGTGGGTTTTAAACTGCCCCTGGTCACTGCGAGTAAACAAAAAAAACCAAAAAAAAAACCTAAAGATTTTTTTTACATCCTACATTCCATCCTTCATTAACTTTTAAAATCAAAAGGAAGATTTCAGTATCTCCGGAATGTCATTTCCCTTAATAGCAATTACACATTCACCAGTGCAGTGAACAAACTATTAGAAATTATTAATGACTTGGTGATAAAATATGGAAGAAAAAATGATGGTTATATTTGATCATATCGTTATTTTTGTTTTTAAGTATTCTAAAATTAAGAAAATTAAAGTTGAAGTAAACTGTAGGGAAGTCCCAACACATATTTATCTTGACTATAAAGGAAATTGGAGGGCTTGGAGGTTGCAAAAATCTAGTATTTATGTAACTTATTCCGGACAATATTGAACAATATTGTTTTGTTTAAACTATATTTTAACTAAAGCATTTGCTGTAAAAGCTCCTCTCTCCTCCTGCCAGTGGGCTTACTAATGACCAGGCTAAACTGCAATATTACGATCCTTGATTATTAACATGGAATCAGACAATTCTGGCTGTGTTAAATAAATAATGTTAGATTTTATTACCTAAAAAACTATTGCTTACTTGCTTAAGTGATAATTCAATTTATTTATGGCTAAACTAATTAATATTTTATGATTGTTTTCTATTATCTTTAATATTAATTTTGTTTGGCAAAGTATTTAATTGTATTTATACAATTCTGAAAAGAAATGTGACATAAATTCAAATATTGCTTACAATTGAAGAATTGCATGTGAATAAAATAAGATAAGCCTTTTGAAACCCCACTGCAACCCAGAGATTATGATCCTCATGCTTTTACTTTCAAACGTTTTCTCTGCATAAAATACATTTGGCATTTAGGTGAGGAATAAGTAGTGAATTATTAATATCAAATGATCATATGTCCTTGAATTGTTTATTCTGGTGTTCAGAAGTCACATTCTTTATTGTTGTATTAATTGTAGTTGCTATTACAGTAATTTGGTATACTATTTATGGTATACTACTTAGATTATTGTAAATTTAGGGCATATTGGAACTAAACACTGAATGAAATCCCCAGACCTGACCTGATCAAAACCTCAGGCTGTGTCGCAACCGCAACTGGTCTTCCATCAAAAACAGACTATTGAAAATGAATTCTTACACTTTACAACGAAAAGCAACCTCATCTGTGGCCCACAACCCAGACCCTGCAAATATAAAAGGAAAAAAAGGGGAAAAAAAAAAAAAAAATGCTCGCTAAGCTATCCATTTCACACACGCAGGGACAGAAGGTTCGATATTCATTCGATCGATGAATGAAAAGGCACAATGGCAAAATCGGACAGGGCTCCTTTTCAAATCCACGTCTCCGATGTCGCCCCTCACCGCCCCTCCACAGTCTGCAGTCGCTGGGCGGCTGGCGTGGCAGGCGGAGAGAGAGACAGAGAGACAGAGAGGAGAGCAAGGGTTACATCAAGGCTGCTCCCTGGACCGTGCAAACAAGTCTAGACCGGTGACCTGCTCAATGGCTCCTTTTGAGGAGGGGGGCAAGTTCGGTCAGAGCGAGGAGAAAGGCGAGGCGTGCTCTCCTTTCAGCGCCGAGGCAGCTCACCGCCCGCGACCGCCAGGAGGTAAGGAGGGCCGGGAGGGCAGGCATCTGCTTCCATGGTTACAGGCCGGGTATGGGGACCCGACTATTGAGGAAACTCCGTTCTCATGCTCCCACGGAGGCAATGTCACGCATTTTAAAAAATGCGTCAGGGCCCGGGCGAGGAGCGTATCCACAGCGGGGCAGAGTCGCTCTTTGAGAAGTGGGAGAATAAAATGATAGCACATGGGTGTTTGTGGAAGGAATGGAAGGAAAGAAGAAAAAAAAGAAGTAGAGTAGAGGGACGATTTGGGGATGGTGGTGGGGGTGGGGGGCGGCGGCATGTTATGGAGAGAGAGAAAGAAATGCGTCACATGGTCGTGAAGTTAGACGTGTTGTTGTTGTTGTTGTTGTTGTTGTTGTTGTTGTTGTTGTTGATCGCTGCGAGGCTACGGTCGCCACTGTACAATTTTGTTGGTCCGTGATTTCTTCATTTTCTCGGGACTTCTTTTGTCGGCGAAATGGCATTGTTCTGCGGAAGTCGGCATCGCAGATGATTTATTCTCAGCGGGGGCAGAGGTCAAGGTTTATGTGGTGAACCCCTTTGTTTGGGAGGCAAAGGATATCTCCTTAACAAGGATTTACCCATGGCAACAATTTTTTCCACGTTTTTTCACGAGCGACTCGCCAACGCCTCGACGTAGCGTCGAGGCGTTTTATCCTTTTGGGTTTTTTTTTTCTCCTGTGAATATTTTTGGGATCGATGAAATAAACATTTGCCGCTAAAAAAAAAAAAAAGTGTCGTTTGTAAGTCACATCAAAGTATAGGTAGAAATTAAGCCACGAGGTAAAATATGTGACAACAGATTTGAAAAGAAAAGCATTGCACGGGGAAAGGCCCATTCATTGGTTTGTTTTTTTTTTGTTTTTTTGTTGCTGTCGGACAATTTGTTTGTGTTTGGGCGCCGGCCCAGCATCTTGCGTCTGAAAGGACGCTTTTTCGGGGGTCTTTTCTCCCCCGCGGATGGAGGGGAGAGGGAGGGCGGCGGTGTGCTGGAACGCTGGGTTTGGCGGTGCAGCTGACGCCGCTCTCTCCCCCCCCACACACCCCCTCCCCCCAACACGCTCCACACAGAGCGGACAGATGGCCGCCGGCCCCCGAGCGGAGGCTCCGGGCGGCGGATTTGCTCCCGGACCGTGGGAAAGTCCTTCCCTGACTTCACCTGCTCAGGGAGCTGTGACTGGATTAAATAGCAATGAAAGAAATGAGAAAATGAAGAAGAAGAAGAAGAAGAAGAAGAAAAAAAGAGAGAGAGAGAGAGAGAGAGAAAAGAAACGCGGGGAGCGGCGTACACGGCGCACAATTGCTCGCTCGCGCCTTGTTGTGTGCCGGCGTATCTCCGAGCTGGTTATTTTTTTTTAATTTTTTTTTTTTAAAGAGCTTAAAACTTGCTCTGTCAATTTTCTTTTTTTATTTGTGTTTTTGTGTGCGCGCGCATGTGTGTCCGTTTGTGTGTGTGTGTGTGTGTGTGTGTGTGTAGAGCAGCAGGGTTGCTGGGTTCATTCTTTTATAGCGTGTGTCTTTGTCACCCTAATTGGAAACAGTTGATCTTTGGTTTGTGGCGATGTTGGACACGATGTTTGGCCATCTTCTCCTCTTTTCTTCTTCTCTTCTCCCTTTCTCCTCTCCTCTGCGTTCCATTATCTCTATCTCTGACGGACGACCATGTGTGCCTTATTTAAGACCGAAAGAAAAAAAAAACCCCAAAAAACCCATCTTTCATTCTGAAAAAAAAAAAAAAAGAAAAAAAGAAAAAGGTCTTCCTTTTTAGGTTTTTCATCTGATTGACGCCGAGACACAAACAGACGAATTTGAACTACAGCGCATGCATTTTACGGGTCGTTAATTAGCGCGAGTGAAATGAGCTATTAACATGACGTCATTTCAAAGAGAAGTTCGTTTTCAGAAAAACTTCATCCCGCTCGGGCTGAAGCAGCCTAACCCCGAAAAAAAAAAAAAAGAAAGAAAGTATACTCGCACTTCAGAAAACGAAAATAATGACGACTGTAAGCATGATGTCAAGGCGCCGCTTGATTAAACCAAACCATCTGACTCAATGAGGTCAGCGCATTACGTCACATGATTGAAGTTAAAAACTCGGTAGAAATGTCGAGTATCAGCGCCGCTGTATTCCAGACGGAACTTGAAAGTTACACAAACCGAAAAAAAAAAGAAAAAAAGAAAAAAGAAAAAAGAAAAAAGAAAAAAGAGAGCTCGGAGCCATTGACAGAAAAAACAACAACATCATTTTGGTACTTAGAAATGTTATTTTGTTGCTGTAGGCTGGCAGCGGGCGTTGCTGTGCAGCTAACATATACACTATGATATTCAGACAAATCTCCATTCATTGAAATTGTCATGTGATGCTGTTTCATAAAGCTCTTTTATCTCTGGAAGCAAAATATTTTTGATTGTTGCTGCTTCGAGAGTCTCACTTAAACACTTGACTGCGGTCGGTTTAGAAATCCCTTCCGAGTCAAGTGCTCTCCATCTGAGAAGCTTGTGTCTTGCTTGTTGTGGATGTGCGTGTTGCGTGTGCGTGTGTGTGTGTGTGCGTGTGTGTGTGTCTTTGTGTGAAGGAGCGGTGGAGGGGGGGTTGTGGTATTTGTCTTGCAAAGTGAAACTCACTCAGGGGTTTTGGGAAGACAGTGCATTGGACATTTTATATGAAATGATGGAGAATGTTCATTATCCTTCGGGGCCTGGGTTGTACTTTGGGCTCTTGAGGATCTATCTATCAAATATAACCAAACAGTTTTGTGCGGAAAGATAAGATCACGCAGGTGACATTGCAGTAATGATCATAAAGGAAAAACAACAACAGCTATATAGCGTATGGCTTTACAGTGGCCGGTCTGCTAAATAAACAAGATATTCTATATATTCTATATATTCTATATGTGTAGCCTTTGGAGGGTTGATGAACACTAATTGGGTTATGAGACCTGGTTTCCCATTTGCTCACACTAAGAGAGTTTTTTGTGCGCTGGCCTCGCTGACCTGTTCACATCAACGTTTATTTTTATCGTGGTAATTTACCATCGGTCCGATGGTTTGGTTCCAGAGGCCCACATCATTAATCAAGGAAGGCATTACTGCAGTATAATTATACTTTCTCCCTCTGTACACAGAAACATTTCCCTGCGTATGCGTGCGTGTGTTCCGTCTCCGTCTCCCCATGCACACGGCTGAGAAAGCCATTCTCTACAGTATATAATGCATATAGTTCCATACAGTATTTAATGCATATAAGTCCATACAGTTTATATATAGTTCCATACAGTATTTAATGCATATAAGTCCATACAGTTTATATATAGTTCCATACAGTATATAATGCATATAAGTCCATACAGTTTATCATGCATATAGTTTCATACAGTATATAATGCATATAAGTCCATACAGTTTATCATGCATATAGTTCCATACAGTATATAATGCAAATAGTTCCATACAGTATATAATTAATTTATTTCCCGATAGTTTATAACGCAAATAGTTCCATACAGTATATAATTCATATCCTTCCAGACAGTATATAATGTAAATAGTTCCATACAGTATATAATTCGTATAGTTCCATACAGTATATAATTCATATAGTTCCATACAGTATATAGTGCAAATAGTTCCATCCAGTAAATAATGCATATAGTTCCATACAATATATAATGAAAATAGTTCCATCCAGTATATAATGCATATAGTTCCATACAGAATGTAATGCAAATAGTTCCATCCGGTATATAATTCATATCGTTCCAGACAGTATATACTGCATATGGTTCCATATAGTCTATAATACATATAGTTCCATACAGTCTATATTGTTCCATACAGTTTACAATACATATGGTTCCATACAGTAAATAATGCATATAGATCCATCCAGGATATAATACATATAGTTCCATACAGGATATAATGCCCAAGATCCATACAGTATATAATGCATATAGATCCATACAGTATATAATGCATATAGATATTTAAGTAATTTCCCCCTGGGATTATTAAAGTATTTCTGATTCTGATTCTGATCCATACAGTATATAATGCATATAGTTCCATACAGTATATAGTGCATATAGATCCATACAGTATATAATGCATATACTGTAGATCCACACAGTATATAATGGATATAATTCCATACAGTATATAATGTGTATCCAGGATAATGTAATATCCAGGCTTCAAACACAAAAACATCCCCTTCCACAGCTGGGATGAAAAGCTTGCAGCCGACTGATCCCATCTCCAGCCACTGCTGGTGTTGGTTTAGTGCGTGGGGACACCCTTTTCAGGGGAAACATTGTTTGAAGGTGTTGCGACAACTTAAAGACAAGCGCTCGCAATAATTGAAACTACAAGGAGCGGCAGGGAAAACAAATTAATGCGCATGGGGCGGAGGATGGAATCAGTGAGAACGCTGTGTAACCCCTTTAAGATCATTATTCCACACAAAATGACCCCCCGGGGTGTGTGACACTTTTGTGAATAGGCTCTTCCGCGGGATTTAACGGGTTAACGGCAGACAAAGGGAGCTGGGACCATGTAGCTCAGCGGGGGGGGGGGGGGGTTGGGGGGGGGGGGGGGGTGGTTGGGGGGTGGGGTGGGGGGGTGGAGGTGGAGGGGGTTGGGGAGGAGGCCTTTATAATCCCTTCCTCCGTCCCAACATCGTCTGGAATCATGGCTGAATGTCCGTGGCATTCAGGTGTGATCTGTTATCTGGAGGAGCGTCTCTTTAGGACACACACACACACAGGCACACAGGCACGCACGCACACACACACACACACACACACACACACACACACACCCACCCTCCAGCCCACAAGAGAGTGTTTTCACAGTACAGCAACAGTTCCAGCTTATTCACGTCATATAAAACATCACAGAACAGCACAGAAACCACTCTCTTGGTTCAGGGTTTGAGTTCCACTACAGTGATTCTAGCTAAAATATTTCCATTCATGCTTGTCTAAGAGATTGGATGAAATTAATCCAAATAGGACTTGCATAACCGCGTTTTACGGGGAAAGGATGTTCTGTTACAAACATGACAAACACACACACACACACACACACACACACACACACACACACACACACACACACACACACATATATAGACAGAAAAGAATGACTTGACCTGGGCGTATAAATATATATAAAAATATATATACTGTATATATACACACACACACACATACTGTATATTGATGCGAATATCCTAATTGTTTTTCTAAGATGACCCAAAGGTTTAGCAATTCTTGAATTTTTGTAAAAAGAATAGAGTTCGGCATGAGGCATGCTTTAAAGAAGCGTGAAGACAAATTATTAACACAAACGTTTCAGTTTGTGACAAAAGCGCGTGTCCACACTTTTCAGACCCATTAACCCTAAAAACATTGAATAACAAAGCACATCTAAAACCTGACGGTAGACACGGTTTCACTGGCTCAGGGTTACTTCTATGTCAAAAATCGTAGTGAAATACATTTGGATTGTGTGGACACCTCGAAAGTTCTGTCCCTGTCCCCTGTCCCACTCAGAGTGGGTTTCCAAGCTCAGTTAATAATAACATTTTGGTTTGAGAGACCGGGCGGACTCCTCCTCTTTCACCCTGCAGCTCGCTGCTCATTAGCTACCGGTCACTTTCCACACGAAGCAGATTCATTCGAATGGAACGGTGGCTAGAATCAAACAGCCATTCACAAATCATCAAATATGAATTAATATCCCTCGGCTTATGAGTTCCTTTATTGACTGGTGCTCCCTAATTGCGTGCGATTGTTTTGCAAGAGCCTAATTAAAGTCTTAAACCAGCAATCATTTTCCATAGGCTTACACTAATTCACTTAATTTCCAGTGTTCTTTTTTCCAATTGTCAGTCAATTGCTTTGATAATGAGAGGTTGTGCAGGGAATTATTTTTTGGAGAAGCGTTTTGTGAGGCTCGACTGTGAAAAGGTATCATTATGAAAACAGTTTTGGGTTTTTTTTGCTTCCCAAATCAGCAGTCACCTTAATTCAGTCGATTACAGCCACGCTTCTCTGGAGATGTCCTGCGAGGAAGAATTTGTTTGAAAGAGGATCATTGGTTTCCTCGAAATTCGCACACTTGACACTAAGTAATTGAGTAAGATATTGCAGAAAGAATGCTGCTAACATGCCTATAAGTGACAGAAATTCCCAATGACTGCACCTGGAATAATGTTTTCTTTATAAAAATGGTTCCTGAAGAAACCTTAAGGGATCCCCCCCCATTGAGATTCTGAACTAATCTGTGTTTAGTAAAATTGCTGGAAAATATAATATGTTCGGTGTGTATGTTGGAGAAAAAAAAAGTAATATCTCCCAATTTTGACACTCATTATTTCACTTTTCTTCTACAATACATATATTTCTTTGCACACACACACACACACACACACACACACACACACACACACACACACACACACACACACACACACACACACACACACACACAAACATAATCATTATGCTAAACATAATGAAAAGCAACGTGATTTTTAAAGGCAGTAAAAACCTTTTTCTATTTGTTCCGTGCCAGTTGGCTTTCATTTCTTGCATATTTATAAAAAAAAAATACATAAATATGTATGTGTAGGGACTGATATGTGTACTGTAGTCAGATATAAAACATTTTTACATTTATTTCTATCCAAACTGTTTTGCAAGATCAAGACATCTTCGAAACATCAAAAGGGAAGTACTTCTCAAAATAAGCATCACGGGAAGTTGTGAAAAAATAAATGTAATTATAAAACTAATCCAAAGTGCTACAAAAGTCCTGATTATTAAAAGTAATTTGTTTCAATAATTTACCCACATTATTGGCAATATTATATCTTCACCATGAAAGTGCAAAATATTTACATTACATTTGTGAATTATTGATTCTTTGTCATTATTCATTATTTCCTCCCTGCCACAACTTTGTTTCCTTGTCACTGATGTTATTGGCCAGCATTTCTGTATTACAAATCCTGAGTTTAATTACATTGGTTTTGACAATATCAGCCATGCGCCTGCATAAAGTGCTAACTCAGTTCAATTCTAAACCCAAAATTAAAACTTTCTCTGTTGCTGGTGCTATAAAGCCCCGGCAGCCTGATAGGAGTCGGAGGTAATTATAACACAACGCCAGGGTATGAGCTGAGCTGAGCACGCAATGCAACTTTCTAAGAGATCTCAGGACAAAAGGTGACGCGCAATTCAATCCATTTTCATTGTCCTGCGAAGTCATTTGGAATGCTCAGGTCAATTAAGAAGATGCATTCCTGCATTTTTGTGCAATTGAATATTCATCGATCCGTAGAGGTTACTTTATGCACTGATGATACATTTATGTATATTGTTTTGAAACTCTGCCGTTTGGAATTCATTAGGTATCGATTCCTTTTCGCGCTGATAAAAGCACCGTCTGATCGCAGCCCCGTCTGGAGGCCTGTAATCAATTCAGCGTCATTCAGGAACCGGTGCCCTTTTCCTTTCTCGCTATTTTGCTTCCATATTTGCTACTGTGCCAAAAAACGCTCGTATATCTGGCAACAGTATGACGTGAAGTCACACTGCCCTGTTTCAAACCTTTTTTCCTCCCCCCCCAAAAGATTCCTCTTTCAGTGATTGGATTTCACGGTGGAAGCAGAACAGATGGAAACTTGTGTCTAAAATGGAACGGGTTTCTTCCCTTAGCCTGCGTCTCTGTTCCAAAGTGGTGTCCTAGGTTTGGTTGTCCCTGCACAAGCTCCCCCTTCGCAGCGGCTCCAAGAACCCTATTCCCCGATTACTGCCTTCCATCAATCCCTCCCTGCCCTCTGATTGGCTGGAGCCGAGTCAGCTGCGGCCAATCAGACCCGACAAAAGTCCTAGTGTTTAGGCTGGTGCTAGGCAGCAGGATCAACAGACAAAGTCATCGTCCCAGCCGGCTGCGCGGCAAAGCTATGTTAGTGTTTAAAGGACAGAACAGACCGGAGCAGAATTCACGATATTAATGTCGAGTCGTATTTTTGAGCGTTTGGCTTGCAACCAGGGGCTCGGATGTCAGCGAGAGCGAAAACATAGAGCGGCTGAAGAGTGGCTTTATGGAAGGCACACAGGTTTTAGCTTTCGAGTTCAAAGGAGCTGTATTTTCTTGTAAGGCAAAAGGGATAGGGACCGGAATGCCTGGGTGCATTCCTTTTTTTACCCGCCAACCACTTAAAAAGTTACAAGAATGGAACAGCTTCACAACTTCACTCCCGAGGACGTCTCCAAGAGCTCTGGCGCGCTTTTGTTTAGCTTCGGAAGAGCGCTGTTCCTATGCCCCGAAATCCTGTGGGCAATCTGTCTAAGATCACGGGAATAACGTTTGTGAAGACTCTTTTTTTTGCGGTAAATTGAACTTGTCTGGAGAGGACTGGACCAAAACCGTTGCAGAGGCAAAAGCCAGCCCTCTAAACCCGGTGAACCCCTGGTGCAACCTCAGCGCCCTTCTTCCCTTTCATTGCATCCTCGGGTTTTGGTCGTGTCCAAAACTGACTGCGGAAACAGGTGTATCCAAAATAAGCAGTCCCATCATAGATTGACGGCCACATCTTTCATCCTTCCACACCTTGTGTAAACCTCTCTCTGGATTAACCTGTTGATTGTTTTCGGGGCGTCTAGTCTAGACTTAGCAGGGCGAGGTTAGCAGGCTGCGTATGTTGTCCAAGTCTCTTTTGAATTTCAATTTAATGTTGAATATAACAATGCCTGATTAATTAAGGCATGTTTTTTGGAAAGTAAGGACTCGGTTGACCCTGGTCGTTGATTGCATGGAAAACCACTTAAACCGAGAGCGCCTCCAATTGCCAGTGCCACAAGTATTCCTTCTTCGCTTTTCTTTGGCGTAAAAATAACATTTGACATTTCAATCTCAATTTTCTTAGGATATGGGTTATGTGAGAGCAGGGTGGTGTTTCCCCCACAGAGCAGCGCGGCTAAACCTTCCCTTTTACTCCAATCGTCGCTCGGTATAATGGATGTTTTCGTTCCTCTCTGGCTCCTCCTCAGAATATTTTACAATTTATTTTCATATTACCTTCTCGAGGGTTTTTTTTTTTTTTTTTTTTTTCCCTCCAGCCGTCAGATTAGCCGTGGTATATTCCATCCCGCTACCCCCCACCTCTCGTCCTACCGTACCAGCGAAAGCACCGGCCCCCTGTCTTTCAGGATATGAAATGACCCCCCTCAGTGGGGGAATGTTTTGGAACAGTTTCAGATGAGTCCATTTAATGGAGGCTGCAGCAGATGAGGCTCGGAGGGCCCTGCGTGGACCCTTTGTTTCGGATTCTTATTACTCTTCTTGGCTCAGACGCCACTCCAGCCAGTGGCCGGGAGAGCTCGGAAAGAGGAAAAGCCACCGGTATTTGTGCGGGATACACGAACCTCTAATTTATAGTCTCTACGAAGATATTGTTTTCTGTGTGTTTTGTAAACCGTTTGAATAGTTATAGGGGTATTATTTATTTGTGGTCATTTTCTTTGGAGGAAACACAATGAATGAAAGGGATATGAACTAGGTAGACAAGACAATGCAAATATCCTTTGGCGTCGCAGATCACAGACAAACAAAGTATCATTAAATGGGAATGGAAATGGAAAATGCTGAGCAAATAAAATGCTAAATTCAGTCACAGAAGAATCGTAAAACTGGTTTTGGGGTCCTTCAGTTTTTCAATAACTCTCTCCTTGTGAGTTTATTGTCATGACTCACCTGATTCTTGTGAAATAACTGATCACGTTACTGTTCTTCCTTAAAATAAGTCGGTAAGAGCTTGGCAGTTCTGAGGTATTCTAAAGTAGATTCTGGAGACATTTCTACTCAGGCGATTAACCCCAACCCTAACCCTAAATAACCCCAAAGCTAAATAATCTCCCTCTTTATTTTCGACTTGCTACCTAATGGAAAAAGAAGCAAAAGCAAAATGGAAAATAAAGCAAAGTTATCAATTCCTTTACATTCTGCACTCTAACAAACAAGTGCTTCAGTGTACTGTCAAGTGGTCAATTGAGATTAGTCCAAAGCTCTTAATCGTGAGCATGTCATCGTCATGATGCCACTTGTTTTCCCAGTCCTATACTTATACAGCTAGTAATATAGTCCTTTTCAATCACTTCATATAAAAAAAAGGTAAAATAATAATGATTTTATGGGATGAAATCTCAAGCGCCCAGGATGCCCATTGAGTTGACTTTGGAAGGCTGCGAGCATTCCTGCTCTACACCACATTAGCCCCTACGTCTCCCCACCTCGGGTGATGGGCAGCCTGCCAGGTAGGGGTTGCCATGGCGCCTAACACCACCTCTTTTCACTGCAGCCCCCATCCCACCCCCACCCCTCGAAGGTGCCAAATTTTGGGAGGGGCAGGCTGGATTTAATGTTTTGATTTCGACAAAAGATGTCTTCACAATGTCAGCAGAATGCTGTGGGCTTCTGGTAGGAAATCATGTGATCTTTCCAGCCAAGGTTTCGTAATTATGCCAGGCGCGAGAGAACGACAGAGAGGGAATAAAAGGGGAAACTTTGAATACGATGCCAGAGAAAGGTTTCTATCCAGATTTTTCCCCCCCCCCTCCTCTCTCATTCTTGTTTGTTTCTGAGAAAATGGCGGATGGAGCACCGCTGAACTGAACCCATCTCAGCGAGCTCATTTTTAGAAATGTCTTTCGTTAGCTGATTCTTTTCTGTCACGAGTGTGGGTCTAGGCACGGCAAACACATTTCCTAACTTATTTGCTCATAAGGCTATAACTCTTGTTGCCAATCCAAGTAAAAAACAGTTTTTCGGAAAAAACAACCCAGCAAAAATAGAGGAAAGCCATTAGACAGGATTGTAAAAGTCTCGGTAAGTGGCATTTTCAATCTCCTCGCTCTGTACCTTGCCTTTGTCGCATTGCGGTCGTAAGAATATTCCATTGTTTTGGACTCTGGCATTGGCACGGTTAATGGTAGCTGACCGTGGTATGCTTGATTACACTGGCATCCCTCGCAGTCGGTCTGATTTATTCAGCTCCTTGCCATGGCGCTCTCCTCTCCGCGGTCTTGGCTGAGTTGTGCTAACCTCTCCCCACAAACACCGCGCTCATGGCCAGGGAGAGGAACGAGAATGCGGTTCTGGGAGCTTGTCTGGGATAACAATCCACAAGAGTGGGCTCTAAAATATGATTATGGACCGCGGACTTCATTTCAATTCTGAGATCTGCCGAGGCAAAACGAAGCACAGCAGTCTGAAAGAATGTAACGCGTGTTTTAGTTTTCTCCACGTGGAGCAGACACCGTCAGAGAACCTTTTTTTTTTTTTTGCCTGTAGTTTAAATGAGTATGATTTTATTAATTCACTCTCTGTCTTTGTGGCGCTTACGGACTTTCTGTATTTCATTAGCAGTCTGAATAGCACCCCAATAACCACAGCAGTTATTGGATTGTTTATTAGATAATGAATTATTCAAACAAAATGAACGTTCCGCAACTTAATAGGCCTGAACAAAAAGTAGAGATTAGCCTTCATTGTGCAGTCTTTAACAAAAGCATTGTGTTTTTTTCTGATTTTAGAGAAACGAGAAAACAGAGTCGACTATGGACACAACAAGGACCACCCAAGCAAGACGCATCTCAAAAATGTAAGTTATTACAGTCTTTCATTTTCCCTCTGTTTTTTTTTTTTGGGGGGGGGGGGGGGGGGTTACATCCAGATTTATTTTTTACCAGTTTATGGAAAAATTAAAATTGAAGTGAATGAGGTTCAGATTTCATGCCCCCATCTGCTGTTGTCAGTCTATATACAGTATACACACACACACACACACACACATACAATGGCTTCAGAAATAATTCAGACTTAATTTTTTTTGCCACTTTATTGTGTTGTAGACAGACATGTGACCAAGTCCCTCTTATCCAAGTCACAAGTAAGTCTCAAGTAATTTGGTCCAAGTCACAAGCAAGTCCCAAGTCATTTTTCCTTGGGCAAGTCAAGTCAAAGGTTATGTCAAGCCAAGTCGAGTCCTTTGTAAAAGCAGGGTGAGTCCCAAGTCAAGTCACTTTTTCCCCTCTGAGATATAGATTTCAGTCTTACCTGGAGTATCCGGTCTTTATAAAGACAAAAAACAAGGTATTAGTACTTGTCTAATAATGATATTATTGGCCTATTTAACCTGAAGTATGACATTGAATTTGTTTTATGATTTATTGATGTTCAGTGAAATAAATGTAATCAAACCAAAAACAAGTAACTTTATAAAAGCTTATTTATTTCTTAATTTCTTATCAATCAAAAAAATATTCCCTCCCCATGACTTTTAAACAGTAAAATACTGGCAGCCAGACACCAAACGTTGTTACATTTCGCCCCTGTCTGTCGGCCTGTTTGCAAAATATCTCAAAAAATTGCAGAAATTGATTTGATTGAATGAAAAGGTTTCAATGAAATTTTTTAATCCGAAAGTGAAGGCTCTTGGCACAGTCGCAGCTGCCAGGAAGATGTGATCTGATCATACTGTGTGTGTGTAACCAGCGGGAGGGTAATGAGTGCTTCTTGTTGAAAAAAAAAAAAGAGGTCAGGTAGTGAGGAGTGTGACTGACAGGGTAGTCATCCAGTTATGACAATGCCATTCCCAGTGTGCGCTTGCATACTAGGTAACCCCAGACAATTGTAATGTGAACATTGGCAACGTTGAACATTTTAATATTTTATATTTAACATTAGGGCTGATAGAAAAATTGTATCGTCACATATTTATAGACACTGTCGCAAATCAGCGGCAGAACAGCTTTACGGCAATATGGAACATCATTTGGAGTCACCGTGCATTACGTTATCTGCACGTGGGTGTGAATGTAAGCAAACGTGGAGGAGTGTGGCGCTTGGCAGACCAATCACAGCACGCGGAGCTTAACACTGAAGAGAACTAAACACCCTCCCTTGTTTACAAATTTTTAAACATCATCTTGTGTTTGATAAGGAATTCTCAAATTGCACGATGGCAACATTCATGAATTACTACAACATTTGGCCGCCTGCTAATGAGCCGCGACAACATGTGAGGGGGACTGCCCATCGCATTTTAGTTCAAAGTTTCAGCAACTGAAAGCGAACACAACCAATTCATTTGAGTCATTATGGCTCAAGTCAAATCAAGTCACAAGTCTTTAACTTCCAAGTCCAAATCAAGTCTCAAGTCATTTATTTTCTGTCAAGTGAAGTTGCCAGTCATCAAACAGTGACTCGAGTCGACTCTCACAATGACTCGAGTCCACCTCTCTGGTTGTAGATGTAATTTTAAATGGATAAAGTTGCCATTTTTGCCCATCAATCTACACTCAATAACCCATAATGACAGAGTGAAAACATGTTTTTAGAAATGTATTAAAAATCAAAAACTGAAATCTGTCATTTACATAAATATTCAGACCCTTATTTAAATACTTTGTAGAAGCCCCTTTGGCAGCAATTACAGCTTCAAGTTTTCTTGGGTAAGTCTCTACAAGCTTTGCACACCTGGTTTTGGGAAGTTTATCCCATTCTTCCTGGCAGATCCTCTCAAGCTCCGTCAGATTTGATGGGAACATGGCCGCCACATTGTACCATGTAGTTGGGGGAAATGCCGGGGGGTGGGGGGATCCCCCCATCACGTAGGGTACTTGTTTTGTTCCATAAGGAAACTGAATAAAATAAAATAACCTACATCTAAAACAAAAACAAACTGTTTTGGCACAGTGATTATGTACGCCCTATCACTGGCGCGCCATGGGCACAGTCTGTACCGTCAGAGCGTGGGTGCGCCATCGCTGATGCACTGTGGGTACAGTCAGCACCATCAGAGAGGGAGTGATCGGGGCACAGAGCCAGCCCTGCAGGGCGTTTTTGGATTGGGTGTCATAAAACATTCAGGGTTGATGCACCGGACGCCCACCCCTAATGATGCCACTGTCGCCAACATTCTATTACCATAACACCTGAAAGTGGGGAGGACAAAAAATCCCGGTGTCCCCGCTATTCCGACGCCCCTGGATGGGAAGTGTCTATGAACTGCCATCTTCAGGTCTCTCCCCAGATGTTCTATGGCGTTAAAGTCTGGGCTTTGGCTGGGCCACTCAACGCAGTCTGAGGTCGCGTGTGCTCCGGAGCAGGTTTTCTTCAAGGACCTCTCTGTATTTGGCTGCATTCATCCTTCCCGGTCTCCCTGTCCCTGCCACTGAGAGGCACCGGCATAGCATGATGTTGCCACCACCATGCTTCACCGCAGGGATGGTATTAGCCAGGTGATGAGCAGTGGTTGGTGTTCGCCAAAGAGTTACATTTTTGTCTCATCAGACCAGAGAACCTTCCTCCTTTCAATTGCCAAGCGGTGGCTTCCCTCTAGCCACTCTACCATAAAGCACTCCATACCTAATTGATGGAGTGCTTCTGAGATGGTCGTCCTTCTGGCAGGTTCTCTCCTCTCTGCAGAGGACTTCCGAAGCTCTTTAAGAGTGACTTTTGGGTTCTTGGTCACTTTCCTGTCCTAGGCTCTCCTTGCCTGGTTACTCAGTTTGGCCGGACGGCCAACTCTAGGAAGAGTCCTGGTGGTTCCAAACTTCTCCCATTTGCTCCAGTGGTCCTGGGAACACTCCAAGCTTTAGAAATGGTTTAATAGCCAAACCCCGAAACCCACAATTTTATCGCAGAGGTCTACAAAGAAGTTCCGCGGACTTCATGACTCGGTTTTTGTCCTGACATGCAGTTTAAATTGTGGGACCTTATATACACAGGTGTCTTTATAAACTGTGTCCAATCAATTCAATTTGCCACAGATTACCTCAAATCAAGTTCTAGACACATCCCAAGGATAATTCAAGCAAACAGGATGCAGCTGGGCACAATTTGGAGTGCCACATCAAAGGGTCTGAATACTTATGTAAATGAGAGATTTCAGTTATTGATTTTTAATAAAATTGCAAAAGATTAAAAGTTTTAACCTTGTCATTATGAGTTATTGAGTTGAGACTGATGGGCAAAAATTGAAATTTTATCCATTTAAAATGATATCTACAACACAATTAAGTGTGTTGTGTTAAACACGAAGGGGTCTGAATACTTTCTGAAGCCACTGTATACACCAATCAGCCACAACATTAAAACCACCGACAGGTGAAGTGAATAACATTGCTCATTTCGTTCCAATGGCACCTGTCAAGAGATAAGATATATTAGGCAGCAAGTGAACAGTCAGTTCTTGAAGTTGATGTGTTGGAAGCAGGAGAAAATGGGCAAGCGTAAGGATCTGAGCCACTTTGACAATGGCGAAATATTGACGGCTGCACTCCTGAGTCAAAGCATCTGCAAAATAGCAGGTCTTGTGGGGCGTTCACGGTATGCAGTGGTTAGTACCTACCAAAAGTGGTCCAAGGAAGACAACCTGTGAACCCACGACAGGGTCATGGGCGCCCATGGGCTCATTGATGCGCCTGGGGGAGCGAAGTCAAGCCC
This sequence comes from Zeus faber, assembly GCF_960531495.2. Lineage (NCBI taxonomy): Eukaryota > Metazoa > Chordata > Actinopteri > Zeiformes > Zeidae > Zeus > Zeus faber. The sequence goes on from NC_137200.1 coordinate 13,927,814, forward strand.
ATCTGGTCCGATCCCAAAGAACAGCTACTGCAGCACAAATTGCTGTACCCAAAACTACTTTTTGCTGTTCGTTGTCTCATTGATCGAGGCCTCGTCTTTGGCCTGAATATGTTTTTAGTCATATGTCTTGATTATTTTGATACTTTGGCCTTAACCATTTGGCACAAACCCGTAGATCCGATCTTGTGGCAAATCTGACAGCACAAGCTCGCTTCTGTGGGTCTTTGTCATAGTGGTGTGAACATCGCGTCTTAACCACATTTTTTTAATGTTCTCTGCTGACATTTACTTTCAGAGATTATGTGTGACGGGTGGATATTTAATACCACTCACTATTGCAATATTTGTCTAGCAAATACCTTTTCAGGTATGTCTTACAGGATTGGAAGCCAGACTCGCCGGTGATGCTTGCAACATTAGATTTGACTGCTTCCGTTTCATTTCAAACCTAAAAAACATATTGATCCCACATAATAGGAAGGGCCCTCATTAACATCTGCTTGAAAATTATACTTTTATCATACTATAGAGAGCAGCGGCCTTTGTGTACATCCGGGTTGAGGTAGTAGGTTGTATGGTTTAGAATTACACCGTGGGAGTTAACTGTACAACCTTCTAGCTTTCCTTGGAGTACACGTATGACATCAAAGATAAACTGTATCATCACCTTTTGACCGTAAGCTTTTCAAAGGCATCGTTTTGATCAGTGTTCCATTACATGAGTGACTTTCACCTCCTATTGCTGTTACTGTACAGAGTTAATGGTTTAAACTTGCCCGCCTGGGGTTCCTCACTTCATAGACGACCTTTCCTGTCCGGGGCCATGGTCAAGCAGCTCTCCTGTGGCTCTAAATCTTCAATTAGTCTGCCATTTGCTTGACGCGGTATATTTTTAGAATGAATGTGCTGTGGTAAAAAGGAATGTTATCATTGCATCAACCGCAATATAGAGTCCTTTTGAAGCTGCAGTACACAAGAAAAAAAACTATTGGACAGTGAATTCTTGATCACATCATCTCAGAATCTCTGTTTTCCATGTTTCTTCTGAAATCATACCAATTTAAAATTTATTTACTTATTTACTTTTGCAGAATTTACAGACTCACTCAGTTAGATTCAATATTTTTGAATGTGAGTGAACCAACAATTTGGGATTTAGTTAATTCTGATACTGGTGTATGCAACAGTTGGCAATAATGAAAAAATAATACAATATGAGGCACAGCTGGCTGGAAATAATGTATGAAATAATATTGTGATAATACATTTAGAGCGTCCACTAATGATACATTTAAGTTTCTCCATTAAATACACTATTACATGGGCATTTTCACAATATATTTCAAAAACTTTCCCAGAGAACATGTAGAGTAACCATCACAACTTTTCTAACCAAACTCTTTTTTTCTGTAGTTTGAAATGTTAATTTTTCAATTTGGCAAAAGCTGAATGTTTATGCATTATCAGTGGGCCTTGTGACATATTGCCTGGTGTTGAATACAATAAGCATTTGTGATGCAAGGTCTAGTTCCAGGAAGCTTGCCGAGGCGACACTGAAGTCTCTGTTTACAGTAGCCTATTCCACTAGGCTCAATGCTTCTGACTTCATCTGGGCCTGGCGCTGGGCCACCGCTTGTAAAATTACTCCAGTGCAACGCATTGAGAAAAATAAATAGCCTTGCGGGTCAGTCACTGTTTACCGCGGTTTGTAATGATGCAGGTCTGATTTTGAAATCAAGCCTTGACTTGGAAGGTTGTTGTAATTTCTGGGGCAGTACTTTATCACTGTGGCAGGGTTTTTGCCGTTTGATTGATGACACTGCTACTATGTCGTGTTTAGGGCCACGGCTAAATGGCCCTCCATTCAAGGACCTGCGTTATTTATCTAATTAGCTCTTTGGATGCAAGGTTGAAGTGCTTGGTGTTTGGACATTGTGGCTCACACTTTGCTGACGACATACTTGGAGTTTGTTGTGCTGTAATTTTAGGACAAGTTTACAGTGGTTTGGGTAAATCTTTCTGCTTCCTCTTGGAATATTGGGACGTTTTCATTTGGCAAAGTGTACGTATACCCTAGAATTATTAATAATACTCCCACAGTACGACAACGCAGCACTATTTTCACAGGTAAACAGTTATTTTAGAAATTCCCTCACGTCCATAAAGATTCTTCCAACAGTCCAGCTCTACCTTTGAATATCAATTAGAAGTTCATGTGGAATATCTTGTCAATGCAAGAAGTAAAGAGGGTTGAAAGCAGTCGCCATGAGTGATACAGCACGTTTATTTGGAAGTTTAGTGCGCCAGTGCATCGCAGTGAGTTGGCCAACGCTACCAAGAATCTGAGGGCCAAATTGGTGAAGAGTACTTTTAGCATGATCAGACTTGAACATAAACTGAATAACCTCAATGAAAAGCATTTCCATGACCAAAGTGGCATTCAGCAATTGTTTCCCTTATTTGAATTTCTTCTTTGGTCAGATGTACACAGATATTTTGCTGATCTCAATTCTACTCTGTATGTATTTTTCTTTGTGCTAAATCAATCCCAGTATTGCAAAACCTCATTAGTAGAAAAATGTTTGAGTAGACAACGTTTTTAGACCTAATAAACCCCTGATTATAACCATGTTTAACAAAGATTATTCAAATTAATTTGTAATTATATCTGAAGCACCCACCAGCATATTTGCTTTTATTGGAGCACTTGACCTAACATTCCTTGGGGTTGGGGAGCGAGCACATTTTGGGGCCTGCACGGATCCTTCTTGGGCCTTTTTTCCACAGTTTATTTGCACGACCCTTAAGTCTGTATGTCTTTTTTTAGTGTTGACAGGGCGTCTACCTGTGCAAATTAACTCCAGGAACAGCATCCAGTTCAGGCATTCATAGTCCGGTACACCGCAGCCACGCACAAAGCGGAGTGACTCCAAGGGTTTCATGAAGGGTCTTCAGAGCTGATTTCTTTGTGAGCAAATGTGATAAAAAAATAAACTGGTCATATAAGATGGTGTTCAGAATAACAGCGAACAGAAGGTTAGGCTTAATCAAAGTAGAAGAATTATACCTAAACAACAAGGCCAGGATAAACAACCCCTTCTTTTTATCATAATGTACATGCATCTAATCATATTTTACAGATACAAAGCCTTCCTTCCTATTCTTGGTCGCCAGCAGTTTAACAGAGCCAGGAGAGTCAATCTGTGTTGAGCTAAAGTTTATTTTAAGAAATGTGTTTCTCCTGTCTTTCCTCACCCACGAACCCCGATCGGTCCTCCAGATGTGTTGTCGCCAAGGAGAATGGTGCTGCCTCAGCATTCTTCTGTCCAGCTGCCCTGGGAGCACTGCGGAAAGTCATTGGTTCCAGCTGGGCCGTCATTTCTGGGATGGCTGAACAAATAAATGATGGGATTAGGTCGGGGCGGATAGGGCCTCTGATTTCACCTCCACTGCCACAACAGCTCTTTTTTGAAGCATGCCGGCCATGGAACCTCAAGGTTCCTCAACATAACGTAAAAATTAACAAAGTATGGCTGCCTTCAGTAAAAATGAAAATTCTGCAGTAGAGCAAAGTAGTATCAGATTGTATCGGGGAGTGCCACACAAGATGTAATGCAGTATAGAAAGTGATCAGGAAAAAAAAAGGTTCGGATAGCTTTGAGCCAAGTGGGGTTTGTTCCTGTACAATAAGCACAAAATTAAACACACATGAGCAATGTTTGCAAAGTATAATTAGTGGTGAATCAGTCACCAGTCAAGAGTCTTTAAATGTTCACCTCACTCCCAGATTATTCATGAAAGCCTTAAATGGAATATCTCTCCTCAGAAATAGGAGCTAGGCTTCACCTATTCGAGGCTGCTGCTTAATGTGGATAATGTCTGAGGGAGATACAATGCATACATTCTTTTGCAGATGTTCTTTTTTCCCTTTTTAGTGCTTTAACAGAGAGTATGTAACATATACATTGATTGAAATAACCCAGGCCACAAGGATTACTTGTGGTTTCTTAAGCTATCAAGAGGCATCCAATTTCATCACAGAGCACGGCACTTTGGGACAAATACATTTGAAGGTCAGCCTTCTTTGCCATAGCACACTAAGTAAGAAGCGATTGGCTCGCCGTGGCCGTTGTCAGCCAATGGTGGAACCCTTCAGTAACAAATGATCTCAGATCTGAAAACATCTGTGTTTCATAGAGACCAGTCCTGTTGCGACCATCATCTGCAATAGGAGGCAGTCTGGAATCGGTGGAGCTTAGCTGCTATTTCTTCTGAAGGAGAGATATTCCCTTAATGCAGTTGGGTTAATTGCATATGAATAATCATAACACAGCCGTGGCAGACGGGGGTTGTCATCGATCTGTCTGGAGTCATCCCCTCTCGGCCTGCTGCATCAGCCACTCTCCCCCTATTGATACGCTCTTGCCCCTTGACCCCTGGGACAGATCAATGCCATTGATTGGAGAAGGGCAGGGGCAAGGGCAGGAACTGCTGACTGGCCCTGACAGCTAGTGTGACAAGACATGATCGTCATTAATGTCCTGGCTGGCTAGCTGGCTGGCTGGCGAGGCGCTGTGCATCACGTACTGTATACAGTAGAACCCAACAACTACTTTCCGCTCTCTTCCTTCCACCCCTCCTCATTCCTCTGCTCCTCCATGTTTCCGTCCTCTGCTTTTTGCCGGTGTCTGAGATAAGTCTATTGTTTGGATACCTGTCTGATACCCGCCCAGCATCTGGGGCAGAGATCTGGATCTGCCGCCTGCGCCGAGCTATTTTGGGCTCATTGTCAAAAGAAATGGCGTCATTGGCAAATGGCTGCCGCATAATGTCTCTCGGCGCAGTCTAGACGCAACCTCCCTGATCACATTTTTTTTGTGGCTTTTCAAAAGGGGTCTGTCAATATACGATGGAGCTCACAACAGGGGACATTTTATCTATTTCGGCAGTTTTGGGATGCTATTAGCCTCTGCAATCCATACGTTCTCATCAGGGGAGATTCTTACCTTTATAACAAACCCATCCTTCCCCAGGTACGCAGGCCCCCGTCTGTAATTTACAGACAAAACAAAGACAGATCGCCTTTCTGTTATTGTCCTGTAAGTGCACCTTGTGTAGCCGATGTTATTATGTAGCTTAATCATAGTAGCGAGGCTTCTATTTTTAGTCCAGACCAAAAGAAATGGAGAGAGAAAGGAGAGAGAAGATATGAGAGAAAGATGTATCTGCGTGTGTGTGTGTGTGTGTGTGTGTGTGTGTGTGTGTGTGTGTGTGTGTGTGTGCATGTGTCTGCAGAGGCGAAGGGCGGGTAGTGGCGGCAGTCCCAGACGCTGCAGTGACACGGCTGTAATGGAGCTGATTGATCACCTATATGGCCGCCCACTGGCTCTCTCTCACTCTCTGTCTCTCTCTCACACACACACACACACACACACACACACACACACACACACACACACACACACACACACACACACACACACACACACACACACACACACACACACACACACACACACACATACACACACACACAGCTCCCCCACTCCCAAACCCCCTGCGGTCACTATAGCCATCATCAGGCCTATCTACCAACGACCAGTCCTCCCCTGATAGACTTCAACCTGGCCACGGTATTGACATTGGCTTGAAGGATTTTCTTTTCTACTGTGGCAGTGAAAACGTTTCTTCTGCTTCTCCACCAAACAAGCTACCTTTGGGTTTTGTGCCCGGGGTAGAATGTACCAATGACTGTGGCGCAGTGGAGTGACATTTTCTAATTCATCTCTCTCTCTCTCTCTTTCTCTCCCTCTCTCTCTGTAGAGCGCCAAACCTGCTGTTTTCCATTTGAATTAAAGGACATAATCAATCAATGATAACATTTGCCCGTCCCCCCGCTTTGTCGTGCAAGGTCACAACCCTAATCTATCCAGGGTGTTGAAGGTGATTAGGCGCAGATATTACAACAAGCCGTCAAGGGCAGATTTCACCCAGACATAAGGGGAACGTGAAAAAAAATATACCTCTTTGTTTTCCTCCGTATTACTGTCACAAAGTAAAACGTACAGCTTTAAAATGTACGACCACAACAGCTCCGTTAGAGATTTATTTTTGTTGTATTGCGTTTCTGGTTGAACCTTTTTACGAAATTAGAGTTGTGTAGATATCAGGGCTGGGTTAAAACACAATTTCAATCAATTCCTCAATTTTTTTTAAAATTGTACTGTCGACAATTTGTTTGGAAGTCATGCAACCTTTTTTCCTGCTTGGATTAAAAACCAAATGAATTAAAATCCTGAATTTCTTTATTGCGTTTTCTGCGGTTTCTTTATTTTTGTAAAGCATGTCACATGGTTTACTGAAAAGCAAATCTCATTGTGTATGAACTCGTATCGTATTGGAAGCCATCTCGTCAATATCCTATAGCATTGATATCGAAATTGAATTGTATTGTGAGATCCTCCCCAAATCCCAGCCATGGTAAATATATAGCACTTGGTCGGTCGTGTTTGTCGGGATCCATATCGTCCGCCATTTCTCGAACCAACTAGAATGCATTCATCCGTGACTTTGTGCGCACGTGTGTTTCTCTGTCACAGAATCTCCAAGAAAGTCCGGGAGAAATTTCTAATATATATTACATTAATGCAGAGACAAGAAAGAAAAAAAAATATTGACAAAATAAGTCTGTCAAAGCCCCTTAAATGTTTAACTCTGCTTTCCAGCGCGCTGACAAATTGTGGCTCATGATAATATTGATTGTTTTATTTTTTTTGCTTTCTTCCTGCGACTGGAGGCGGTGGTGACCATGACCCCTCGTGCCACTGCCGGCTGCCTCTCTGCGCGGCCATAATGTTGTGACGTCTGGCTGTTTGTTTGCGTTCGGCCAACGCTGTCTGCCATGCTCCTCATCCGTCTGCCTCGGTGACAGCGGCGGCAGGACGACCCCGCGCCGCCATTTACTCAACCGTCCTCTGTGCCTCGTGGTTTTTTTTTTTCCTTTCTCTGCAGCAACGTGTTTGCTTCTGGGCACTTGCTGTTTGTTTGTTTGTTTGTTTGTTTATTTGACTGTTTATCATCTGCGTATTGGCTGCCAGCAGTGTTTTCTCTCCGTTCAGAGTGTGTTTGTGTCTGCGCCGTCTCAGATGACTGTGTTTGTGCCTACCTCCAGTGTTGCTTGTGGCTATGCCTGTCAACAGATGCGAGTGGGTTTATGTATTCTCCACGTGTGTGTGTGTGTGTGTGTGTGTGTGTGTGTGTGTGTGTGCGTGCGTGCGTGCGTCTTTCTGAGGGACTGAGCGAACGCGCAGCGTTCCCGTTACACTGCGTCGTCGCACAACAGCACGGCGCGCTAAAGCGCATCATTCTCGGCGGCCGAACCAGCTAACTGCAGTGTGCCTGAGCGCCTCTGGAAACATGGAAGAAGAAATTGATCTGCGCGGGGAGGAACGTGTGCGCCGGCAAGGGCTGGATGGAGGGTGCGTGGACGAGACAGAGAGAGAGAGAGAGAGAGCGAGAGAGAGGGTGGGGGGGTGGGGGAGAGAGAGAGAGAGCGAGGGCTGCCGCCGCAGACTCCTGCAGCATCTCAGTGTGGGCGAGCAGACAGCCAGACAGGTAGAGACCCAGCGGGACAGGAGAGGATTCCACTGGTTCTGGGGGGGAGGGGGTGGGGGGCTGGAGACACATGTGAAGGGGCTGTGGGGGCTGGAGGGACTGGGTCAAGGTGTGTGTGTCTGGGTGTGTGTGTGTGTGTGTGTGTGTGCGCGCGCCGGGGGGAAGGGGTGCTGAAAGTTGAGTGTTTCGGTGTCGCTTCCTCATCTCTTCGTCCGACGGCAGTGCTGGGCTGTGTGTGTGTGTGTGCGTGTGTGTGTGTGTGTGTGTGTGTTGGGGGAGATAATAGATGACGGCGGCGCGACACGGCTGATGTCCCGGTGTCTGGAGCAGAGAGGAGGGGTTGGGGGGGGGGGGTGCTTAGATGGAGCTGACGATGTGAGCGCTGGGATCGGGAGGGTGGGGGCAGGGCTGGTCTGGCTGGCTGTCGGGGGGGGGGGGGGGGGGGGTTGCGTCCCACCTCACTGACCTGCGTCTGGCTGCGGCTTCCTCCGAGCACCTCAGCGCCTCCTTCTCTTCTTCCTTGGCTCTCTTTTTTCTTTTTTCTTTTTTACCTTTTTCCCGCTGCCTTTTTTCCTTCCTTGTCCGCGGCGCAAAGATGGATAGCAAAAAGGCATTGTGGGCGCAGACGCCGGCGTGTGTGAGGTGGTGCGAGGCGGCGACGCCGGGCTCTACGGGGAGTATTCATTTCCGGAAGCCTCCGCTTTTGCCTGTCGTTCCCGAGAGAGAGAGAGAGAGAGAGAGAGAGAGAGAGAGAGAGAGAGAGAGAGAGAGAGAGAGAGAGAGAGAGAGAGAGAGAGGAGAGAGAGAGAGAGAGAGAGAGAGAGAGAGAGAGAGAGAGAGAGAGAGAGAGAGAGAGAGAGAGAGAGAGAGAGAGAGAGAGAGAGAGAGAAGAAGGGAGGCAGAGACATTGAATATTTAGTCTGAGGGGGAGGAGTTGTGTGAGTGAGGTGGGTGGCGGGATGTTAGAGGGTGGTGCGGTCGCGTGTGTGTGTGGGTGTGTATTTGGGTTGGGGTTGGGGTCGTCGGGTACACGAACAGCCGAAAAGTGACATGAGAATGTTTTCAATGTCATTTTGTTAACAGTTATGGTGGTGCGGTTTTGTCGGGGTTTCGGCGGATTTTTCTCTCCGGTTGGTTCTGTCTGCGTGTTTCCAGATAGAAGCTTCCCCCAGCGTGCCACTGAAGCTGGGGACAGCTGAGCGTGCGCCAGGGCTCGTTCATTCCGCTGCCAGGGGTTCGGTGGCGAGGTTCTGTCGGTGGTGTGTGTGTGTGTGTGTGTGTGTGTGTGTGTGGGTCTGCAGTCTGGACAGTTGTAAAAAAAAAGGGAGGGGGTGGGGGCAACAGGGGAGGCATCAGTAGTTCTGGGCGAAGCTTTGTGCAAAAACGGTGTGCTCGAGATAAGTCCGCTCTTTTTTCTTTGGTTTTTCTTTTTTAATGCGGCTGTTTTTTGCCCGTTTTGTAAAAAAAAAAAAAAAAAAAATACACTGCTCAGAGATTCTCTTTCCCGTTTTATTTCTCCCTCCCTTTTTCTCCTCCGTCGCCTCGCGGATCGTCCACACAGCGGCGCCTTTCCGCCGGGCACTGTGTCGGCGCTCGCGGGGGCGCCGGCGGCATGGACTGTGGACAGTTTGCAGCTCTGTCGCTCTGTCTGCCGAGGGTCTGACAGCAGCAGGCGGGTGGGGGGGGGGGGGGGCTGGTGGCGGTGGTGAAGCCGACCTGAGAGAGAGACAGAGAGAGAGAGAGAGAGAGAGAGAGATGGAGCAAGAGAGAGAGGGGAAATGCAGACTATCGGCTGACGGGGTGAGGACAAAGTGGGGACTGCTTAGCCGACAGGGAAGGTAGCGGTGGTGGTGTTGGGTGGGGGGCAGTTGGAGGGCTATTGGGGAGGGCGGGGGGAGGGGGGGTGTCCTCTGCCGGCACAAAGGCTAGTTAACGCAGCGCAGGCTCATCCGTCTGTCTGAGGCTCCGATCCGTGCGCCGCGCCTGAGACGGGGGTGATTTAACTCTCCCCGTCTCCAACTACGCCGATACGTCTCTCCGTCTCTTTGTCTGCTCGGCTTCGCTCTCCACTTCGCCGCCATCGACCGCCGCCTTGCATCGTTTACTATGTTCATGCTTGTTCGTCTATCTGTCTGTCTGTCTGTCTGTCTTTCAAGTGTACAGGAATCGGGGTGAATCTGCAGCAGAGAAAAGGACGCTCAAGCTGCCGCCGGTGAAGGTGTTTGTCGGGGAGGGGGGCGTCTTTTCTTGGTCGAATTTTCTTTTATCTTGCATTTTTGGTCAGGCACTTTGCGACTTCGGGGGACCTTCCATGGAAGTGATTGCAGAGTGTGTGTAAGTGTGTGTGTGTGTGTGTGTGTGTGTGTGTAAGAGAATGTGCGACGGGGAGGAGGGAGAGCGAGCTGCTGGAGCGAGGTAGAGGAGGGGCGCAGTGCCAGTCTGGCCTGCAGCTGACTGCTGCTTCCTAATAGCACCCTGCTGGTACTTCACCTGCTCCCTGAGACCCTAACTTGTGAGCTCTGTTCACAAAAAATCACGGGTTAGGCTCTTGGGACGCGGGCGGAGGGCCCTGTCGACTTTTGGCCGAACACCCCGAGGTTGGAGTCCCGTGAACCCACCGACGTCTTTGGATTTGAACTGAGGGATTTAGAGGCAGGAAGCCGGTTTTAGGCGAGACGCGCGGAGACAGGATACGCGTCGAATCGAGGCTCACGCCAAAAGTACAAATGTTCTGGGTGATTGACGGAACGGGTGTCATCACGCAAAGTGTTGAGCGGAACGGAGTAGAAACAGGTGTCCAGGAGGTGTTCAGGTGCACAAGAGGTCGAGACTCCGATGTTGTTTTGTTTCGGTGACATTTCTCGGACACACTGCTCGTGGTTTTTCTGAAGATGCTCTGGCGGTTAGTGCTACGTCGCAATATCCCGTTCCGGCCATACCGCCGCCTTGACTTTATGTGAATACAACAAAAAAGCAATACACGCAGTCATCTGAATAACAAATATGGCCGACACCAGCCGCACGCATCACAGTAACAGGCACCCAGACCTGTGTTGGTTAACCTCAGTCCTGCGGCGAAAAAACGAGAGAAAAAGGAGACTTGTGCCAATATATTTCAACAGCTGTTAACAAAGCAGTCGCTCTCAAATTCGACGCCACCGACCAGGACCGTCGCAGGTGGACTGATCTGCCACTGCTGCTTGGAGCGCAGTAGAAAAAGCTGCTGCACACTTTATAACAGTTTCTCTCTCATGAATCAGCTTAATATGCCCTCGGATTTATGTTTAATAATTTTGTCACGCTCCATTTTGTCACACCAGACACTCACACTCTTGAAATATATTGACTGGTTTGTGTGTGTGTGTGTGTGTGTGTGTGCGTGCGTACGTGTGTGTAATGAAAAATGAAATACATATTTCATTTTAAATAAAATAAAACATTATTTAATTAAATATGTATTCTAATATACATTTGATACATGATACATTTCTAATAATATATAATAATAAATATAATATACAGTACAATTAAAATCAGTTTCACATGTAAATTATGTCAAAGCAGATTCTTACTCCACCCGCATTGATTGATTGATGTGCACACACTTATTGTGAGTAATAAGTGTGAGATTGAGATTGTGAGATTTTTAGCAGTTAAAATATGATTATGTTTTGAAAGGAAAGGGCTGCAAGTCACACACCCGTCTTAACTTTTGCTTCGTCACAACACAGAGCCACAAATACTGGAAGTAAATCCCTCTCGATACTGTAATTCAACAGGACAAATTCAAGGTGAAAATAAAGTATAAGTAAAGTTCACTGATTTCCCTCCCATGCAGACTCTTTTGTGGCAGTGCGGTCACAGTGCTGCTAAAATCCGTCCTATTCTCCTGATGTCGTGTGTGTGTGTGTGTGTGTGTGTGTGTGTGTGTGTGTGTGTGTGTGTGTGTGTGTGTGTGTGTGTGTGTGTGTGTGTGTGTGTGTGTGTGTATGTGTGTGTTGAAAGGTGTAAATTCACTCACCACCGCGGCTTGACCTGGTTTTTAAACTTTCAGTTTTTCCCAAGGCAGCACGCCTTTACTGAAAACCTCATTTCTGCTAAATTACCCATATTAGGAATGCAGTTCAAAACAATTGATTTTCTCTCTAATGTCCCCCACCTCCATCTCCGTCCCCCGTCTCCCTCTCTCCCTAATTATGTTTTTCTTTTTTTCACCACCTTTCCCATTCGGTTCCTCTGCGAACAATGCCGATGCCAACTAATCAGTGTGCGTCTGTGCCACGGAGCCCCCCAGCAACAGCTGAAGGAGCGCCGTGCCCCATGAATACCAAGCAGCCATGCGCGGTGCGACGAGCACCGAGCAGCCATAGCAGAGAGCGGGTGCCCAAAAAACAGCTAGACAGTTTTATTAGGATCTGTCTGACATGCAGCGCAGTCTGGCAGCGGCTGAACCCGCTGATGAAATCCTCACCTCTCCCCCAACTGCAACAAAGCGGCCCCGCTCCAATCTGCCAAGGATCCAATAAATATCACCCCGTAAAAAAAACAGGCTGCGGGCGAGTTTGATACTGCGGGCAGGGAATACAAACTTTCTTCAAAGTCAAAGTCGTTGTTTGTTATTTATTTGGGGGGGCAGGGGGACAATGGGGGGTCTAATTTGTGCTTGTGTAAAAGCCACACAGCGTCTGACACAGCATGTGTGTACGAGATGACAGACAGAAATCAGTGTACTGTATGCTTTCAAAATATCTTTTTTCAAGTTCAAAATGAACACTTTAGGATCGTGTGTATCGTGTGTGTGTGTGTGTCCGTGTGCGTGGATATATCCTTTTATATGTGATTATTAATTTTTTTTTATATAATTTTGTTATTGGTATGAAGAAATGGTCAGAATCCAATTGCCAGAATAGTGTTTAAAAACAAATTCCTAATGAGACCATTTTTTGCTTCAATGAATTTACATTAATTTAGTGCTGCTAATTTCATTTCATTCTATAAATGTGTATATATGTTAATTCATTTCCACACTATTGACGACATTGACATTAAATTGCTATATATGTTGTATTAATTGTTATATGTTGTATTATTAGTGTTATCGATCGTCATAATAATTTAATGCTGCTTTTCTATTTTAAGTGAAGCATATCTATTTTATGATTATTACGAATCACAGCGGCGGTACGAAATTACTGAGATGATGAAGAAATTAGGGGGAATAAAAAACAGAAAACGTCGCTCCTCTCCTGCGAAATCCTCATCAAGGCGTGCGGTTTCTGAGGCTGATTCAAGCCCTGAACGACGCAGATAAAGCAAAGGTTCGTCTGATTCCAGCCCACACAGCGATATACCTGTGTGTGTGTGTGTGTGTGTGTGTGTGTGTGTGTGCGTGCGTGTGTGTGTGTGTGAGAGAGGGAGCTCCCTCCATTGTTTTGTTCAGAGGTGATCCTAACACGCGGCCGGGCTACGGCGTCAGCCCGCGATAAAAGTAATGAGGGAACAGATTAACATTTACGTCTGGATTTGGTTTGAGCCGACATGTAAATCACACGGATTAAGTGAAGGGTAGTGAATGGGATGGTTTGTTTTGTTTGTGTTCTGTGTCTGTGCGTGCGTGCGTCCGTGCGTGTGTGTGTCTCTGAGAGGGGGGGAGGGTCTTTTGTCTTGGATTGATGGTCAGGTACTGTTGTCAGTCGCAGCAGCTTAGCGTTGGACAGATCTCTTATCTCTGCGGGGGGGGGGGGGTTAGGTACGGCTGATAAGGGCTGTGGGGAGGGGGTGGGGTGGCGGGTTGTGTGGTGGTGGTGGGGAGCAGGGGGGTGTAGGGTGGGGGCGTCTGAGTTTCCAGACACTGCGGCAGTGCGGCAGGAGGCCAGACAGTCACCTGAACACACACGTACAAACGCACACGCACACGCACACGCACACGCACACACACACACACACACACACACACACACACACACACACGGTGCAGATGAGACTGTCGGCACGTATCCATGCACAGGGAAATGTATTAACACACACACGCACACACACACGCAGACACACACACACACACACACACACACACACCACCGCACCATCACCACCACCACCACCCTTGAATCTGTCCCAAAGTAAATTCAATTTTCTGTTTAATCCAATCAGGGGTATAAATTGTTGCTCCACTTTTAATGCAATATGTCGGAGGAGAGAAGTTTCTTTATCGTTCCGGGGGCCGAGTCGAGGGATGACGCAGAGGCGCACGGCGTCGTGCGTTTTAGCTGCCGAGAGACGCAGAGCGACACGACGCAGAAGCCGCTGCTCAAAGCTGGACGCCGCCAGGGGTCGGCGCTGCAGTCCGACTCGTGACGCGTGTCCGTGTGTACGTCTGTGTACATTAGAAACGCCCGTACGTCCGGTCCAGCCCGCCCCCCTTCTTCTTCTCCCACTGATCTGTGAATCCCTTTAGAGGCGTTGCCAGGGAAACCAGCTATCTGGCGAGCAGCTTGATGGAGTTATTGAACTGTAACTTGCTGGGATAATTACGTTTTTTTTCTCTCAGGTTGGCCCTTTCTCCCTCGGACGGAAGTCCGACGAGACCCGCGGCCGGACACGTCGCATCGCCGCCGGCAGAGATTCCAGATACTAGACGGATAGAAATGCCAAGTCACAGACACCCATTGATTTACCGTCTATCCTACGGAACAATTTGTGGACAATTTAAAGAACTATTATTTTCTTCTAAATCTTTGCTGAGAGCCAAAGCGCTTGATTCCATTGTTCCATTCCAGTGTTTTGTTTAGGTAAACAAATCGTTAAACTTCTCAAACATTCGAGGAGTCTCCCGCGCAGCCGGCCGAACCAGGAGCTTCATGGTGCGTTCAAGTTCATTCTCCCTGAGTGCGCTGACAAGTGAGAACATGGCCGATGTTTGCTCAGATCTTTGCAGTAAAGTGTGGTGGTATTCTGTGGCAAAGGGATGCGTGCAGCGTGACTAGATCTCCTTGTTACATGGAGAATCAAATCCAAATGACTAGATTAATGTTTAAATGTTGAGATTAGAGTCGTGGTCTATTTTGAGAACAAAAAACAACATTTCGAAAATGAAGTAAATGCTGAGGAAAAAAAAAATTAAAATAGAAAGTTCAAGATTTAAGATGTCCGTTACTTTTTTCCTTTCGTAATTTGAATTTTCACAGTCGCCACTTTTTCTCTAAATCTCAACTTTTTTTCCTCAAAATTTTGACTTTGTTCTTGAAATGGCTGCACTTATTCTTAAAGTGTCCTATGATAATGGATTTTATTCGCTCTGGCCCTAATCCTCTTCCGTACATCCAGGTTTTGAGCGAGTAAAGACCCTGCGTAATTTCTATTTTCATCTTTTCCTTGACGAGGAGGCGTGACAATAGCCCCCACCGCCCCCTCTCTGCACTCTAGGGTAAGAGGGGATAGGGTAAGAAAAACTGCAACTTAACTCCCCCCCTTCCTCCCAACAAGTGCCTCCGCTAAGTGTTGTAAAAAAAAACAACCCTATACGCCTTCTTGCGGCCTCTTTGCATGATCCATTTAGCGGACGGGTGTAGGGGGCCGGCACTGCTGCGAGGACTCCCCCGTGCTCGCCGCCTGCGCTGGCTGCAGCCTCCGCCAGTCAATAAAAGTGTCAGAAGCCATAACGGACGACAGGCTGGATAATTAGCAACGGCCCTTTTGGACGACCGGTCTGCAGTGCTCAGGTGCCCACACAGTGCCCAGGCGACCTTTCAACTTCACCCCGTCCCACTGCAGTCACTTGAATCAATGATATATGTTTCCCCTGGACCTGGTTGCATTCGCACCACCGGTAGGAAGGGGAAGCCAGTGGGGTTTCAGCATGAGTTCCCTGTTTCGTGTTGTATTTAGTCTGTAATCTTTCACTGATTTCAACTTATCAGTCCACCAAAATCTGCTTTCTGAACAAATTAAAAATGTTGTTGCTGTATCTTCGAGATCTAAAAGGCGTCATTTAAAAGTTTGCTCCGACTTTCGTATGGCAAGGGCTTGCATTGGGTTTTTGGTTTCATTCAAATTTGCGTCTGAAAAAATAAATGAAATGACATAAATACATCTTTTTTTATTGCCGCCCAGGGCGATGCGATTTGGACTGTCCTCAGTGTGCCGGGGGCAAAGGAGGTGGACGGGAAAGGCGGCGCAGCGTTCGCCCAGTCACCATGAACTTACGTCACTGAAGGTTCTTCTTGCGCTGGAAAGTCCCTGCACCGGAGTAGGAGCATAAAAAAGTCCCTCAAAATAGCGGCCTAAGAGCTACGACCATACCTAGTTCCCGCAGTGCGGACATTAAAAAAAAAAAAAAAGGGAGGGTTCCTTCAAGTTCTTAGAACAATGAAAAGGTTCACGCGGGGCAAAAACATCTCCTTTTTTCTACTTCCCTTTCCTCTCAGAGCAAATACTGTTCTGCCCTATTCCCTTTTTTTTCCTTATTCACTCTTATTTCCTCATTCCTCTCATTCCCTTATTTCTCTTATTCCTTAGTTATCCTTATTCCCTTGTTCATCTCATTACGCTTTCCTCTTATTCCCTTTCCCCCCGTATCCCGGTGTCTCTATCGCTGCTGCGCTAACACCTCTCTCTACTCTGCTGTTCCAGTGATGAGGAGCCATAGGAAGAGGAGGAAGAAGAAGAGGGATGGGAGGGGCTGGGCGGGGCGGGGCAGGATTCTCTGCAGAACTTTCACCGCCCCCAGCCGTTAGTATGCAGAGGGTGTCGCACAGGTGACGCGTCCACTGGATGTGGACCCAACTGCAGGAACATTAGCACCTCCTCAGAAAGCAATATAGCAGGTAAGGAGGGAGGGAGAGAGAGGGGGGAAGGAAGGAAGGAAGGAAGGAAGGCGGGAGGGGAGAAGAAAGGAGTGCAGTGCGGAGCGCTCTAAACCCCCTCATGGACTCTGGGGGGGGCGGGGTGGACCCTGTGACACCATCTATACACCACGCATACATATCATACAGCTCTCATGCATGCATATATCCATATAGACTGTATATGTAAAAATTATATAATCGGATACTTAAATAATTAGTGAATTGAATTTACTGACAATGCAATTGATGATTGATTGAATGACTGTAATACAAAAAAAAAATCTGTGAATAAAATGCCTTTTTATTTTACATGTGGTGTATGCCGTCAATTTTTTTCATCTAATCTTTAGTAATTATTATTATCCATATGACTGCTTCTTCTAAACCATGTATTAAGATGCTGGATACAATAAATGAGCAAAACATTTTCGTAATCTTGCGTGACATTCTCCCGGCTCCAAATGTGTTTTCGTTTTTTTCCCCCCGGTTATGTTATTCATAAACATAACAGCCTTACACCACGCCGGGCGTTACAAGCGAAAAGGATCGTCATCTGGAAATATTTTCTCTGTCACCTCACATATTTTCATTGCTTTGAGGCGCGCCATATTGGCTTTGTGGCCAAAGGCAACAGAGGGTTGTCTAATAACTCAAATAACACACATTCCTACACTGCATGCGTGTAAAAAGTCCACAACAAGCTTGAGAGACCGAGCGGGAAAAAAGGGACAGAATGAGAGGAGGTAATGTGTGTGTGTGTGTGTGTGTGTGTGTGTGTGTGTGTGGAGGCGGCAGTGTTGGGGGAGCAGTGCGGCCAGGCTGCAGATATCATCCATCTCCCTGTCACTGGCCCAAGGACTGCTGGGAAAGTGGCCGACAGCTCCTCAGTTCTAACAACGGAGGCTGCATCCTAATTCCCCACCCCCAGCGCAGAATGCTTTGAAAAACTTGCGGCGCTCCTCCCTCGCCACCCGGTATGGAAAATCGTTAACCCTGCGATCTGGGAACAAAGCACAGGGCCCCCGCTACGTACGCCGCCGGCTGCGAGTCATATCACCGCGCTGAAAAACCCAAGGGCAGCCGCTCGGAGAGGTGCCCGCTTTGCATGAAACCCCCGACGCATCAAACATTCAGGAGCCGCTGCACCGCGGTCCTGAGCGCAGGGGGAGAGATAACTTTAATACTTCTGTCCTGCAGTGGAACAGTAGTGGGGCCTGCATGTGCTTTTATGTCAAATTCTGTTCATTGAAATGATGTCATGGCATGTGCAGCTTTTTCTTTTTTTCTCGAAACGATGTCGTTAAACACACACAGACACACAGACACACAGACACACACACACACACACACACACACACACACACACACACACACACACACACACACACACACACACACACACACACACACACACACACACACACACACACCTGTTTGGATTATCTTTTTGTATGCTTTGTTTACTTCTGAAAGCCTGCTCAGGGACGCAGTTAAAACTCTTTCTTGCAGCTGTTTTCAAGTAATTACACTGTGTTTAATGAATGGCATCATTATAAGGTTATGATATACTAGTAAAAAGCAGAGTGAATTTTTTCAGAACCAAACCACTGCAGAAATATGCGTGAGTTATGTGTGTATGTGTTAATTCTCCATTAAAAAGCAAACAATGATTTACAGGAAAGGGTTTCAGAGCATTTACTAGAACCCGTCCACTAACCCACGTTCAGAAAGGAAACCACAGGTAGGCACAGGATAATCAAACAACAAATGGAATTGGACAGGGCCATACTCAATGTCAATTTAACTGTTTTAAATGAAGTGTAAGAGATGTGACAACATGCCTGGAGCTGAAATGCATTCTCAAAGAATAAGTAAATAGATAAAAATAAATAATGTTTTGGTCCAAGAGATAATTTAATAATGGTTTATAATTATATTATTATTATGATTATTATTATGATTATTATTATGATTAATAATAATAATAATAATAATAATAATAATAATAATAATAATAATAATAATAATAACAGTAATAGTAATAATAATCATAATAATAATCATAATCATAATCATAATCATCATCATTTAAAACTGCCTCTCGTCAACAACTTCTCTAAATGTCTCGGAGTTACTGAACTGAACACGTGTCTCAAGTTTGATGTTTCTTTTATAAGAGGTTAATAAGCAGCTTAGCCGTCAGCCTGATCAAAAAGGGTGACAGAGCTCATTATAATGAGCTTATTATTTTCTTTTATTTGTCTTTTTGCGAAGACAATCTTGAAGTTGAAATAATTGAATACAGTGGTTTAATCTGGCTGATTTTAATTTGCATCGATGCAGTGTTCTTTTTCCCTGATAAAGGTTCTATGAATAGGAATATTAAATACACATGCAGCAATAATTTGGTCCGGAATTTTACGAAAAAAGGATACGACACTTAGCTTTTTAAACAGATGTGATTGTTTTAAAAATGAAAATTGTTGAAGTTACTAAAAGCTACCAAATGAACTCAAAGTACTTTTTTTTTTTTACGGCGTCCATTTCATCCCCAGTGAATAGTTTTCCAAATTGTCTCCTCTCCTTGGGGTCTTCGTGGAGAAAATTTGGGTTGATCTGTGTTACTGGGGGGGGGGGGGGGGGGGGGTTTGCACGGAACCTTTCTCCTGAGCTCCTAAAAGTCCTTTTCATGTGCGACTCCGCCGCAGCCGGGGAAGCTCGCGCTGAACTCAGGAGACCTCGCTGAAATACCAAAAAGCTTGGGAATCCAGCCCCGCGTTGGCACAACGACGACTTGATTGATGTGTTGAATAAACAACGTGCTTGTGCATGTTATCAGAATCTGCTGACTGCTCCTCTTTAACTTTGGCCTCGAGGCATCTGATACTGTGGGAAGAGGGGGGCACCAATGCTGCGGACGATGCAGCCGCTTCTACGACGAAAGCAAATAAACACTTGCCTGAAAAAACCTGGCGTGTTCAACCACAAATATCCATGTAGGTGTGTGGTGTTGTGTCATGGATACAACACACACATGTGGTATGTATATTGGAAACCGAAAAGCACCCCGTACCAAATGACCCACACGGTTGTAGATTTTAAAACTGTCTACGTTCTATTTGTTCTACGTTCGTGTAAGAATTTCCCGAGGCCGGAATAAAAAGAATGGTCTAAAGCCGACTGTGTCATCGCACCCCGGGGGCCTCGGACGCCCCGGACGCCCCGGACGCCCCGGACGCCCAAGGCTGTTGATTTATTTTCGGCACGTACGGTTTCGCCAAAACACCGCGGTCATACATAAACACCCACGGAGTACACCGCATATTGATCATCCCGCGTTTCACGATACGTGCGGCTCATCTCACATAACAGCGATGGCCTGCCGGGGGCTTGCGAGTGAGCCAGGCGAGCGTGGACGTGCCGTCTGCCGGACGCGCACGCTGAGCCGCGGATCGGAGGAAAACCCGAGCATACAGATGTCTCTGTCTCTCACGGGCTCACTGGGGCCTGGACGCAGCAACAATAACAACAACAGTCGAGCAACGCTGCTTCAAAAGAAATGCCGGTACGGGACATCAAGACTTGTGCTGCTGCCTACGAGGAGATAGAATGAAACCGTTGTATTCAAACGAAGAAGTGCAGGCTATAAAAAAATGTTTTGCTTAAAAACAGATTAAACCTCTTCTATAATCCTTTTTATAGTATTTGCTCAACCCTTTGTCGATTGGGCCCAGTGTCTTTCAGGCCTTACTTGGATTTGCTTGCAGGAGCTGGGCCCTTTCAGAGAACAGAACTGTGGCGCCATCTAGTGTTGTATATGCAGTAGTAGCTGAGGGTGTTTTAGAATCCGAAACAGAATGAGAATCAGATGTGTTTTATTTTCGCCGGGTACATTTACATATACTGTACTAGGAATTCCTTCTGGTGAGGTTTGGTACACTTCCGTACAGACCATAAGCATAAAAAAATAAAATAAAGCTTAACAGTCCGAGGAAAAAGGGAGAATACAAATAATAATAAAAGGATATGAATAAAAAATAAAAAATACAATTAAAATGTTAAATATATACAAATTGGCAACAGAAATTGTCGGATATTCAAGATCAACATCACAGGATGCACAGGATAAAATATTGTTACGGGTATATATAGGTTAAAAACGATAAATTATAATATGAGTAATGTACATTATTTCACAAGTTTGTGTGTGTGTGTATCATTTGAAAAAAAAAAAAAAAGTTTTTTAAAAGCTGCACATGCCACGACATAATTTCAATGAAAAGAATTCAACATATAAGCACCTGCAGGCCCCACTAATGTTTCACTGCGGGACAGAAGTATTAGAGTTATTTCTCCCCCTGCCTGAGTGTGAGTGTGTGAGGGGGTGAGAGGTGGTGGTTGGGCGGGGTACGTGTGCCAGTGCCGGTGTCAGTAGTGCGTGTGTGTGTGTTTTATTGACCGGTTGGGTAATTGAGACTTTTCATTTACTTAACTAATTCATATTGATATTTCATTGTTTCCCGGAAAACGAGATGCTTCTTGGAGCATGTAATGTAAGTTGGCATCTGAGACCAATTTGTGTTGTGCAGTAATTCATTTGTTATTTAATCATTTGATTATAATTGAGAGGTAAACCTTAGCGATTCTTCTTTGACCACTTTAAAATTTGCTTTCCTTGAAAATTCCTTGAGCATTGTTTCTGTCGAGAAATAAAAAGGTCTACATCGTGTGTTCCCCTTCTGTTCTCTTGTGTGGGTACCCCACACCCCACACGTTTTGATTTTGTTTGTCATCCTCTCTTTGTTAAAGCTGAGGCTTCCAGTTATGCATCTGCATCGCAACAGACACTTAAAACATGCCCTTCAAAATCTGTGGGATTAAAATGAATCTTTGGTTCTGGCAAGGTTTTCCAACGATTACCATTTATTTTAACACATTTAGCACGTCATCATTTATGGCGCTTTTGTCCAAAGCGACTTACAACATATTCCCTGCATTATGATCTCTCCATTACTATCTACATGCGGCGCTGTTGTGGGACCTGAAGCAGGCTCTGGTTCTGCTGAAACAATGACTATATTTGCAAACTTTAAGAGAATGCCTTTGGATCTTCATCACACAATTTGTCTCAGTAACTCAGCCGCTATCAGCCGCCACAGCAGCAGCACAGCTTCTCGAACCTTGAGGGGTTGCAGGGTATGATCAATGTCATATCTATCTATAACCATATGATGGGTGGATGGATGGATGGATGGAGATAAATAGAGAGAGACACAGACAGACAGACAGACAGACAGATAGACAGATAGACAGATAGATAGAGAGACAGACTGATAGAGAGACAGACTGATAGATAGGATGCCGTCCACACACTCCATTTGTATTCAGACCGCTTCTGCACCTCCCAAATTACTCAAGTTAAAGAAGCTGAATGTTGGGATACTGGGGCCTGCACTAACAGAGACAAAAGAATCATCCATGCACACCAGCACATGAATGTGCGACGTCACAAATTGCC
This sequence comes from Zeus faber, assembly GCF_960531495.2. Lineage (NCBI taxonomy): Eukaryota > Metazoa > Chordata > Actinopteri > Zeiformes > Zeidae > Zeus > Zeus faber. The sequence continues at coordinate 13,949,789 of NC_137200.1, forward strand.
CTCACAGCGGCACATTACATTTAAATCATCTGTGGTGTTTGGGTAAATGCATTTATTTTTACACCTTCAACATAGGTATGGTTCTTATCAGGGTTGAGGGCACAGAAGGAATGGGTTTTGAATATCAAGAGTTAATGTTGAGAATTGAATGCTGTTGATACTGTATCTGTGGTGGACGTTGGGAAACCCAACGAATACGACTCTATTCCAAACAACTCCTCGCTCCTCTGGGAAGCAACTTCCGGAGATGTTTTTAACCGCACAACATCATCACATTTTGGGGAATGTCAGGTGAAGAAATCGTCACATTGGTTCACAATGGGGACGAGATTTCATGGAGCCCAACATTTAAATCTCACGAGATTATTCCGACTTTCACTTATGACCAGCTGGCAGGTGTCACAATTTCCATGACTGTATTTATTTATTTATTTATTTATGGGTTTATTTAATTCATTATTAATTTGTTTGTCGTTTCCCCTCCTGAAGACAAATCGGAAAACAAATGGGAATGGTCAACTAGACAGGAAAGAAAGAAAGAAGGAAGGAAAGAACACAAGAAAGAAAGAAAGAAAGAAGTAAGTAAGAAAGTGAGAAATAAAGAAAGAAGGAAAGAAAGCGAGAAAGAAAGAAGGAAAGAACATGAGAAAGAAAGAAAGAGAGAGAAAGAGAGAAAGAAAGGAAGTAAGAAAGTGAGAAAAAAAAAGAAAGAAGGAAAGAAACCTAGAGAGAAAGAAAGAGAAAATGACAAATGAAAATGAAAATGACAAATGAAAGAGAGAAGAAAGAAAGTAAGAAAGAGAGAAATAAAGAAAGAAAGAAGGAACAAAAGAGAGAAATAAAGAAAGGCAGAAAGAACGAGAGAAAGAAACCAAGAAAGAGAGAAATACAGAAAGAAAGAAGGAACAAAAGAGAGAAATAAAGAAAGAAGGGAAGAAAGAAAGAGGGAAATCAAGAAATAATGAAATGACGAAGGAAATAAAGTGGGAAAGAAAGCAAGAAAGTAAGAAAGAGAGAAATAAAGAAAGAAAGAAAGAAAGAAGCATTTATTTATTTGTGTATTCAATTCAATGAAGGGTACAATGGCACCTGTTACCACGTCATCTCAGTCTAAACAGCCCCCGTTACCTAATCCCATTAACGGTGCAGTGTGTAGAATTTAGTGGCATTTAGTAGGCCCCCCGCCCCCAATGGCGGTGCAACGCGGCGGTGCAACGCGGCGGTGCAACGCGGCCGTGCAACGCGGCCGTGCAACACGGCAGGCTCCGTGGTGGAGACGGCGGCCGCAGAAGACACAAAAGTCCCTCTCCGGTTCCAATGTTTGATCTGTCCTTTCTGGGCTACTGTAGAAGAAACGTGGCGGTGCAGCATGGCGGCCTCCGTGAAGCGTCCCCGCTCCCCATGTAGATGGGCACGGCTCCTTCTAAGGCAACGAAAACACTTTCGCTCCTTATTTTCATGTGATTACACACAAATTAAGACATTGTTACGCATATTATACTCCATTTCTACACACTGCACCTTTAAGGCAAAAAAAATAAAATAAAAATAAAGAGTAAAAAATAAATAAAAATAAAAAAAATAAATAGAAGCTAAGAGTTGTATAGCGGACCAAAATGTTTGCCATAAAGGTTTAGTCAATCATGACAACTTACAACTAAATAAATTCTGCACCATTCAGTCCTTCAGATAATTCCATAATTCATTCCTTTAATTCCACCTCGACGAGGGCGCTCAAACCTAAAAGACAGAATGCCCAACGGTACAACAAAACCAAACAACAGCAGGCTCGACCCCCATCGCTGTAAATGTTCATAGAGTTGGTATAAAAAAAAGAATAATAATAATAATAATTCAACACTCACTCTCGTTTGTCTGGATGCGTCGTTCTCGCTCCTTTCACTCGGAGTTGGACACTTGGGTCCAACTCCGCCAAACGAGCGGCGGCCGTTACGTCCTGGTCCTTGCAGCTGCAGTTCAGCTCATGGCCGCTAGCTGCCGCTAACACTCAACTCAAGTCAATGGCGGGGAGGATGTCTCACTCGAAACACCATAGAGCACCGACATAGACTTTATTGGAAAAAGAAATAATTATTAATGACAAAAACGTTTTAAAAAAATGTAAAATAAATAAATAAATAAATAAATAAATAAATAAAAAAGGTACGTTTTTCTTTTAAACCCTCAAAAAAATGCATCGTCACTGATCGATAGGAACTTATGGTAGAAGAAAGAAGAAACAGTCTTTATTCAAGTTCATGCTTGCACACACACACACACACGCACATGCTTTGATGGTGGCCGGTGAAATGGATCCTCTGCTTTTGACCCATCCTGGCTTGTCCTTCCTCCGGGGGCACAGCCAGGAGCAGTGGGCAGCGTACGTGGACGCGCCCGGGGACCAGGTGATAAATGTCCATCGCTGGTCAGACAATGACGGGTGCATGTTTTTGGTGGGGGTCCTTACTGACGCGAGGTGGAGGAAACCCCATGTGAGCACGGGGAGAACATGCAAACTTCACACAGAAAGGCTCCTATTTGGGAGATAACCCGCCGGAGCACGTACTAGGGCGTACGTAGGGCGTACTACGATCGGCGTGCACCTGTACATTTTTGAACATGTGGCGATAATCAAAATGGATGGTTGGCCAGCATCAGGCACACTGAAAAGGAAAGAAGCCATTGGTACATCATCCACCAGCCATGTCCCGGTGGGACAGTTCAAACAAAAACGAAAGGTTCGGAGAAAGTATAGCACTGAATATTTAGCGTTTGAGATTTTTTTGGGGACAGGCACGGGAGACGACCAGTAACCGCTGTGCGTGGTGCGTTTCGAGAGTTGATCAGACAAAGCTCTGAAGCCAAGTAAACTGCGCCATCGCCTCTAGGCGAAACGCCGCCAGGACATGTCCAAGCCGCTTGAATTTTTCGATAATAAACTCAAGGAGTATCAAATAATAGCAAAAATAAATATTGAAACGTCATATGTGAGCGCCGTGAACGCAAATCCCGATCTGTCCAACAGAGCCGTGCGATTCCTGATGCCTTTCCCGATGACGTATCTCTATGAGACCGGCTTTTCGGCGCTTGGGGCATTGAAGACGAAATGCAGGAATAAACTGAATGTTGAGCCAGATCTTCGACTGGGACTGTTGTCCCTTAAGCCAGACGTCAAGCATTTGTTGTCTGCCACGCCACATCAGCCTTCTCACGAGGCTGATCAATAGTCAATAGTTTTATCAGCGCTGGCGTGAGTTTTAACCAACGTCTTTTTTTGTTTTACCACTACTGTACTGTATGCATGAGAATGCACATGATTGTTAAAATAAACGTCCTCTGAGAACGCACTGTTTGGCTCCTGTACTACTTCTGGTCGGATGTGGGCCGCCAGCACTTTTGAGATGTTCAAGTGGGCCGTGAGTCCAAAAGGGTTGGGAACCACTGCCATAGAGTCCATTTTTTTTCAAGATCTAGTACAGGTACTCCTCACTTAAGTTCCGTTCCTAGCACCAGGTCATTAAACGAAGTGGTGGATAAGCGAGGACCCGTGTTATTTCAGAGGTAAGGGGGCGTGGCTATTGCCAACACTAGTGTAGTAAATACTGACAGACTGCGGGAATGACACTGAGAATGGTGATGAGATGAGATGTATACAGTGTATATAGAATATATAGTGTATATAGTATATATAGTATATATAGTGTATATAGTGTATATAGTATATATAGTGTATATAGTATATAAAGCATATATAGTGTAGATACTATATATACTGTTTATAGTGTTTATAGTATATATAGTATATGTAGTGTTTATAGTGTATATAGTATATATAGTTTATATAATGTATATAGTATGTATAGTATATATAGTGTTTATAGTGTATATAGTTTATGTAGTATATATAGTGTATATAGTATATATAGTATATATAGTGTATATAGTATATATAGTGTATAACGTGTATACAGTGTATATATGAAATTATCGTTCCTTGACTACGACAGCGTATTAGTGCCACTATAACTTCTTTTCCACAGCCGGAGAGGAGGGATGGGGGCAATATTCAGAGATAAAAGTCGTACATTTACGACCAAAAACCCTTCGATATGTACATCTGAGATTAAAGTCATAAATCTATGAGACAAAAATCGGAAATATACTTCAATTGGTTTATCCAATCAATATTCCAGCAAAGCCCCTGCAAAGAGTAAGGACAAACCAGCTGTAATCTATCTTTCTCTGGTCATACATAGGGTGTGGAAAAAAAGAGTACGACACCTGTGTTGGGAGAGGGAATGTGTGGCACTAAGACATCCAACAACCTAGTATTATGGCAGCCTCTAAGTCCTGAGTGACTTTATCCCATGTTTGAATCCCTGATCCCCCTTAACGTGATGTGACAAACTCTTCATCGCCATAAAGTCTGTTTTGGGTGAATCTGCTGTTGGATGTGGCAGTGACGCTTACAACAGCGCTTTATAAATGCATTCTGTTTAACATTGCTGCATTTTTGTTTTGATCTATGCATATCATATCTGAATCATATCTGAACCCAAGTTTCAGATTCAAGCTGTACATTTCCGAGTTTCATCTCATATATACACTAACCACAAAAAGATAGGGATATTTGGCTTTTGGGTGAAATTTATGGAAAATGTAAAAAGTTCAAGCTACAGTGATATTACAACGTGAAAGTAGGGCATTTAAGTAGAAGCATGCAATGGTGATTTCCTCATCTCAAACAACGTATTGAAACAAATGCCAACAACAGTGGTGGGTTTACCACAACAGAAAATGCCAATGTCTCAATAACTTGTCATGTGCCCTTGAGCATCAATTACAGCTTGACAACCATGTCTCATGCTGTTCACAAGTCCACTTATTGTCTGCTGAGGCCTGGCCCTCCACTCTTCTTGAAGGGCGGCCCTCAGGTCATTGAGGTTCTGGGGTACAGAGTTAAGAGCCTCTACACGGCCACTCAGCTGATCCCATAAGTTTTCTATGGGATTCAGGTCTGGAGAAAGTGCAGGCCACTCCATTTGAGGTGCCCCGGTCTCCAGCAGCCGTTCCCTAATGATGCCACCTCCATGAGCTGGAGCACTGTCGTCCATGAAGATGAAATCAGGCCTGTGGCACGATGGCGCAGTATGCCTCCAGCAAAAAGGTCCTGGGTTCAATTCCCGCCTGGGCTGTTGGCACCGTGCTCCGGCGGGTTATCTCCCAAATAGCTTTTCTGTGTGCAGTTTGCATGTTCTCCCCGTGCTCACATGGGGTTTCCTCCACCTCACATCAGTAAGGACCCCCACCAAAAGCTCAGTGGCCACTTCCCTCTGAGAACATCACAATGGTGAGGTACTGTTGATCAGTTGTTAGGTGTCGTGTTGGTCTCATGATGTCATAATGTGAACAGCATGATGAAGAGGACTGTTTAAATACCAATTCTAATTGAACCAGGAAATGTATTGGTCGATTCATGGATCAAACACCTGTTGTGAATTTTGCTGTTCAGCTCCTTGTTAGAGAACAGCAAGTTGTGCACAAAGTACTGAAACATTGAACAGTTGGACATGTGCATTCAAAAGTTTAGAGAAGGTCAAATTAAGTTCACCTGTAAAGGTTATAGTGCATTTTATCTTCATCCTGAAATTTCACCCGAAAGCCGAATATCCCTAACTTTTTGTGAGTAGTATATATATATGCAAATTTTCTGTTGTAATTTTTACAACTTGTTTCTATGAAACCCACACTGTGAAAAGAAAAAAGGTTCTAGTGGCCCTAATTAAGTTCAAGTTCAAGAGATTATTTGTCACATACATACACATACGGTCATACATATATGCAGTGAAATGACACCCCAGTGATTACGCACAATAAGCTCGCTGTCGTACTCAACACTTTAGGCGGGTACGAGTAGGAGGTTGGATTTTTTTCCGACGTAAATTGAATGCAGCATCACTCGCCGCCTCAGCCCACCAAGATCCCGCCCCGCTGCCCAAACCTATTAAGCTCTGGCTCCATCCTTCCAAGATGGTGGGGAACCCAAAGACAAACTCAAGGCTTCAGTACCGCTCTTCACAAACAGGTAACGCCACACTATGTCGTGTTTATTATTTTATAGTCTATGAGTCATGCAAGTAACCGCAGCCTCGAAAGCAAGTCCATATCTAAAGGCATAGCAGCATTTCCAGACAGCACTCAAGCGATTTCTGTAAGTAGCAAAGTGATGGCACATTATAATATGTATAATACAGCGGATATTTCTCAAGGTTTGCATCATATATACTTCTGAGCGTTTCTTTGCAGCGCTAATCATTATATTTTGTTGTTGAATAAATAATAAGAAAATCTGAACACGATTCCATACTGAATCAGTATAATGTCATATTTATATATATTTCCCCAATTTAATTAAATAAATAAGTTATCTATTATCTTGTCCATAAATAATCCATCTAAATTAAGGACATATTCTTTCAATTATGGCAGCTGTCAGTAATGAAAGTGAAATTCTCAACAATGAAGTGTCTAGTTAACTTCCATGTTTTTATATTAGAGATATCGTAGAATAAATGAAATATAGCTGCACCAAAATGATTTTAGACCAATAAGCTAGGGCCGTTTCACGCTCTATGTGTAACTTCATTGAAGTTACATACAGTAGTATGTATTTTCAACAGTTAGTCTGAAGTTAAGTCGTTTCAGTAGTTTGAGGAATCTGCCAGAGGTGGCAGTATAGGACTGTAGCCTATAGTGTCAAATTGTAGGCTGGATGGATACTAGGCCGCCTTAAACACTCCTAATGGTAATGAGGGCCCAAAAAATTGTTAATCTTATTATATCTGTAGTTATATTCCCACAAGGCTAATGTAATTTGTATCGACTTGCGACCGACTGCTCCAAGATACGAGCGTGGAAATTGCAGGTGGCGCGTCGCCGGCCAGTCAGCGGTCAGTCAGCGGGCGACCTGCATCGTGTGTGCACGTAGTTCGTGGCTTATCGATATTTCTTTCATATTTACTGTGTTTGTGCTGTGTGTTTTGTTTATTTTCACCCTTCATGGTGAAGGAGAAGAAGGATGATGGGAAAAAGAAAGAGGCAATGATTCCCATTGAAACTATGAAGGAAATCATAGAAAAATATGAGCGTGGTGTATATGGGAAAAATTGCTTCGACATACGGCTGTTTTAACATACGGCCGTTATTATAGAACGAATTACAGTCATAAGTCAGGGTACCATTATTTATATTATTCGATTCACTAACTGCATTACATTTTAGGAATCAGTTTGTTTCAGTTAGTTGCTAGGTAGAAATTAGGTCAGCTATTATGTTCGGTTTATAAACTATTGTGCATAATCTCAGGGTGCGTTGCAAAGACATTTCACTGCATATATGTATGAGCGTATGTATACGTATGTGACAAATAAACCTCTTGAATCTTGAATCTTGAATCTTGAATCTTTCCCATCCAATTTCCATTCCAGTGTATCAGTCCATCGGTCCAGGCTCAATTCATTTCAGTTTGGTCATATAATGTGTTCAGGTAAAGCCAGTGTCAGGTGAGCGAGCGGTCATCATATTTGGAGGAAAACCGCTTTATTCCAGGATTCGGGTCACTGAAGGGATTGTCTGTGATATAACCCTCTCTTGTCTGTTGCTGTCCACAAACATTAAAACAGATTTGCACTACCGGTAATTGAGGCAGCAAGTTGTGATACTGCTTAAGCAGCTAGAGAGCTGAATAATTATGAGCATTGTAATAGGATTCTTTTTAATAACTGGCACCAAACTGAGTGCTTTTGGATTATAGTCTAATTGGTAATTCCTAGCAGAAATGCCAAGAATCTCTCATTTGTCAGTGTCTGATTTGGTCAGACTAGATGTTAGGACTGCAATCATTGGAATCCCTTCGGATTAAGGATCAGTTAAATCCTTCCAAACAACCTGTCGGGGATGAAAATTGGCTAAGCAAGTATCATTTGAATTTCTGTAGAAACTGCATTCAATGCGGCTCCCTTTGCAGCTTTTTCTGCATTATATATATTAGCTGAATACAAACTGTATGCCATATTCACCTTTTGATATATTCTTGGTTTGAAAACATTGTGTCTTTAAGCCTTCAGGGAAAAACTCATCAAAAGACTCCTTATTTCGGCAAAAGGGAAAAAGGCATTTTTTTTTTTCCTGTTGTTCAAAGGAAGAGAATGCAATGTCATTCTTGTTCTTGTTCTCATCCAATCGAACAAAACTACATCCAAAAACTGCATCTGCTGATTTAAATCAGCTCCTTCAGATTTATTTCAACGAGCAGACTTTTGATTGGCAGCATTAATTGCTCAGAGCGTCGTACTTGTTAAAATTGGATGCTTTTCCTCAAAGTGAACATTGCAACGCCCTGACAAATGGGGAATCTGAGACAAAATAAATCCATCCAACTTGAAATCAGTAGTGTTCTCTCAGACTCTCCTTAGAATGAATTAAGCCACGTCCTTTCTTCATGTGTGTTCTTTATCGTGAACAATTTTTTTTTTCCCACTTTTCAGTTCTGCTTTTTCTACAGTGTGACATTGAGTTATACTATGGGCGATTATAATGTAGGTCATTGCGTAAATTCAGGCGGGTCAGGGAGTCGCGCCCAACTGTCATCAGTCAGTCAATCAGATGAGTCACGTGTCAGATGATGTGCGCCTGTCACTGCCCTTCCACTCAACAAGGCAGACTACTGCTATCTCCCTCCAACGTCTGTCGATGCCAAATCTCCCGCCTCCACCCCAGCATCCCCATACAGTACCAGAGGATGACATTAATGACACTGAATCCGTGTGAATGCTGAGCTCCATTCTTGACCCGTAGGGGACTTTGCAGTACTCCCTGAGCGGACAGGGCAGGCGTGCCCTCGGCTGCAGGGGGGCAGGATCTGCAACGGAACCTTTCGCCAAACATAACTGTGTATATCTTATCGACGTGTGATCGATACAATAAAGTGCTTAAACTATGACTACGTATGTGTTCTCGACTGAGCTATGAGCAAAACTGTTGACCTTATTTTGGTAGCTCTTTTAATTACTGAGACATAGGTCTGGTTGGGCTTCAAAGGTCAATATCTCAGTTTAGGGTCCACTGAAATCTCTCAAACTTACATATGTTAATCTACACTAGGAAATCTTGTTTTCAGAAAAACATGTATTTTTTTTGCGATGTCATGGAGTACTGCACTACCCAAAATCCTAAGCGTAACAGCGACATCGCTGATTGGTGGCGCTTGTTGTTACCATGGAAATGTTGACCACACTGGCTGATGGGTACACTAGGCACACAAACACTGATACTGATACTGACACTTCATATCCAGTTCATATCCAGTTAATGAATTCTTTTTCTATGAATAAACCCCCCCCCCACCACTTAAAAAGTCAAATAAAATATAAAACCTCCCCATTCAAATGAATTTGTTTAAATTTCATTATGTACAGCACAGAAAAAGTCGTACAATCGTACTCTGGGACACAATTTAATAGATACATTTTTGTGACAATGAACACGAAAAAACCCCAAGACTGGTTTGAATGATAAAGAAGAGGCAGCTATCACCAGCTTGTATGTGACAAATAATCTCTTGAACTTGAACTTGAACTTGCCATCACCAAAGCTAAATTTAGGAGTTGAAAACTGTGGCTATGGGCACTGTTTTGTTCGAGTGGTTGGACCTGTAGGACGTTTTACTTTGCAGGTTGCAGGATGTGTGTGTAATTTGCTGCATTTTAGTGAAATGTCGGACAGTGCCATCCTTTTGATATGCTTGTAAAAAAGCTCTTGAGGGTCAGTCCATGGTCCAGTGTTTGACAGATTAGCAGGCAGCAACCATTAGTACCACAGCCCAACGGAGACCAGCTCGCAGACTTAATGCGTTTTGTGGGTCACTGAAGTTGTGTTTTTCACTCAACAGCTGCAGCTTCAGCTCCATAGAGCCACTTTAATTCCTGGACGTCTGCCAGTATGGTGATTCAATCTTGGTGCAATATCAAAATTCAGTGTTTTGTCGTGGATATGAAAGGTAAACACCATTAGAGAAGCACAACCAAAGCCAAAGCCTTGCGGTGTAAGTGAGATGATAAATATTAGAGTTGACCAGGGGTCCATTATCTGAAATTAGTTTTACTTTTAATAAGGAAACGCAATAACACATTCAGCTCAGTTTCTTACTCTGTAATTTTTCATTGTTTATTGACCACAACAGGCTGCATGCAGCCATTGGTCATGCGGTTTTTCAGTTGTCAAAGGCTTTCATGAGCCAACAAGGTGCGACAAAAGTATTGGGTAAAATAAAAAGTCAATTCCAAATTCTGTTGAAAGCAAAACTTTAATAGGAGTCAATGTTTTGTTGCTGTCAAACTCTGACCAGAGTAGCGAGAAATTAAGTCACAATGAGGATTGAACCTTTTCCTCCGTTGATAATCCAAACTTGCACACAGCCAATACCCATTACAATTGGGACCATGGATGCATACAGAAGCATTTGGCTCACATTGCTGTGGTTTCCATTGGCATCAGATATTTTTTTAAGCCTACGAGACTGTCATATCTTGACAGACACTTGGACCAACCTTTTTTCATGTTTGAACCTAACTGAATTGATATGGACATCTTGTAAAAGGGAATGTTTTTACTCAAGAGTGGCAAAGTGATCAAAAAAAGAAATCTTATCAGATTAAAACCGGGTCTCCCTCATAAAGATATTTCAATAGACTTCTCTGACCTCACCCGTCATCAATTCCCGTGTTAACTTTCCTTGAGTATATGCTCTCTCTCGTTAAAGCAGTCCTGACATTGAGGCTTTCATCAGAAAGTGACATTCATTGTCTTGACAATCACTCGTCTTCTCCATCTGATCTTCAGTGACCCGATGTAAAGCCATGTTTCTACAGCCATTCACAGTGAGGATACTGTAAGTGATACTGTGAGCCAGGTGGCCCAATTACATCAGCCCATATGCTCATAGAAAATCACCAGAAATACTGCAAACATTATGCAAATGTGTTTGGCACCGAGATGTCAAAGAGACACATTTTGAGTATGGGCTTCTCTCCGAAAACAAATAGCCGAGCACTTTCTCCTTCCCCATACATGAACTCCTTTTGGCGCTTTTGTTTGAAAACGGCTTCGGACGACGACCGTTCCACACCATCATCTGGGAAAGTATTCGTGTGGGAGTCCACTAAAATTCCTCCCCTGCAGGACCTGATCTACAGTGTGAATCAAGGAATCGATCATCCTCCTCATGTCAGATGTAAAGGGATCAAAGGAGGACAGCTTGGTCCCCGAACGTTTGAAATGGCCGTCCTGGTTGTTCTGCGCGCACATCAACCTCTCCTCGTTCACCGTTACGTTTAGAAAGCGAGTGATGAGACGCAGCTGCGGGAAGAGCGTCCTCTGCAGGTCCTCGTAGTGCACGACCAGTAGATGACGGCCAAACTTCAGCCAGCTCATTGCATGGGATGCCCACCAGGGGGCGTAACTGGAAACAAATTCTGGCCACTCTGCAGGGAAGAGAGGGCAGTTATTGGCATGCAAAGCATTACTGGCTGTATAACAGCTTCAACCCTGCAATCTGACTTTAAATCATGCCAGAAGTGCTGCAGAGAGGCAGTGTGTGGTAACCAGGGACCCATATTTCACACTTTGTCATTATTATTAGTTAAAGGTACTTCACTGAAGTCAGCGCCGACGTGTTCACCAGGCCCTTGTGGCTTACCACTCCATCATAGAACCAACCAACAATAGGTTATAATAAATACATAAAAAACCCACAGCCCAAACTCGCTTCCCAAAGCACAAAGCTATTATCTTTTCGCACTCTCTGTTACCTTTGCTCTTCCACTGCGCATCGGTTGCATGACCCAAGTGCCCGGCACACTTGCGGTTGAATTCGGCCATGAGCGACCGGTAAGGGTTTCGAATCAACAAGATAGCAGAGTCAAACATCTCAATCTCTTTCTGGCCACTCTCATGCGTCTTTACGCAGATGCTGCGTCCGCTCTTCCAGTAGTCTTTCTCTCCTTTGAAGCCTGAGATGCAGACGGGGTGAATTATTATTATTATTATTATTATTATTATTATTATTAATATAATTACATAGACGCAGCCCATAAGGTGATTTACTTTTAAGTGTATTGTGCCCTCCCCACCTCTATTATACAGCGTGCCGTCGAAATAGAAGCTGCCGGTGTAGTAGCCCGTCACAAGTTCGATCAGGTGCCGCACCCAGGTGTTTCCTGCACCGGGAAAACTGGCAAGAGCCACAAGGGAGCTGGACCGTTGAGGCAGGAACATCCTTTCTTTGCACCTGGAGTCTAGCAGCACGCAGTAACGAAAACCAGGATCAGATTATCATGCTTCATGATGCATGTTGGTGTTTCAGCTACAGCTAAATTACAGTCGATGGAATGCATTTGCCCTGAAACAATCGTACTGTCATACATGACCGCTGAACGTTTTTGCCACAAATGCTAAACAACGTTATGAGGGGAGTCTCACCCAGGACAGGTGTGTGATACACTTGGTAAAAGTCCTGGTCAGCTGGCTGCGTGGACACGGAGGTGGTGCTGGTGTGATTCATGACAGTGTCGCCCACACACGGCTGGCCCTGCGGCTGTTGGCTGAGGCTATAGAGCGAAGTTGTCCATGTGCAGAAACAGTGGGGCATCCGCAACACTGCCAGCGGGAGCTCCTATAAAGGAAAGAAAACAAACAATTGAGACCTGCTCTAGAGTTCTATAATGTTCTCTAATGCTGGGATGAGCTGGTTGCGTTTCACTCCAATTGTAACACGGTCAGCTCATGGCAATGCAATGTCCACATACCTAACATCTACATTCCTTTCAATGCTTCTTGAGTAAATGTACAGCACTGCAGTATGAAATCCTGGAGGGTTATGCGTGATCACACATGGAAATGCATGCACACAGACGGATAGGGTAAGTACGCACTGCGGTGAGAATCAATCACACCACAGTCACCAACAGATGATGTGTTAAGTTCATGCCAACCATGTCTGTTTTCACAGGGGACCCAGCTGGAAAGGCACCGGGTACAAGGGCACATTTCCAAAGACCATCCACTTCCCATTAGAAGCAACATTAAACCGTAAACAGTCACCAGTGGTTGTGGAACTCTGTCTCTCGATGCATGTTACTCTGATCTGTAGGGAGCAGAGAACGCTGTAGGAGACTCATAACCCCCTCCACGGGGACTAAGTCACTCCTGCTGTGCTGCAGAGATGCAAAGCAAGTCTCCTCAAGTCACTGCACAATGGTTTAAACGTAAATTTTGGCAATTTTAGAGAAGCAGCTCAAACCTTATCTGTGCAGGTCTCGATGCAGGACTGTATGGTGAGATTGGGTTGAAGGGAGTCGATGGGAAAGGCGCTGATGGTGCTCTTTGGTATCTTGAAGCAACCGCTGTAGTGAACATTCCTGACTGGAGAGAGAAACGTGGTAAATTGCACAAGAATCTGTGGTACTATCTTGAAACCAAAAAATAAAAACAAAACATAAGAAAACCAACACTCATCTCGATAGGCTTCTCTATAGACACTGCATGAGCACATTTTAACAACGTTGTTTCCGAAGAATGTCTGAGAAACTTTCCAAAAAGTAAAGAACAATTACTGGAGTGGTTTTTTGATGTCAGTCAGCTGTTTGCAATGGTTAAAGAAGCGTTTGGGAAACCTCAAAGTATAAATGTATAATAAATAAATAAGACTTAGTTATGTGACAATTATACCTCAAATTCCATTTGGCTATTTTAACACACAAACAAGTGCACACAGCCCGGAACAGCTTGTTTATACACATTGTCTATTTTTGTCACATTTTCTGTGTTAATACAGATTACATTCCGTCATTTAGCAGAAGCTTTTGTCAAAAACTACTTAGAATAAGCACGTTTTGTCAGTAATATCAAACCACTGTACATGACAGCCACAGCCAGCTAAACATTCTCAAGGAATGTATGCAGCATAGAAAAATCAATCAAATTAAAACCCCTTATTTTTAGATGTTCTCAACTTACATTTACACCATAATTTTTAAATTTGAAGTTGTAAAAACCAAAGTACAATTTAACTTTTTTTTTTTTTTTTTAAGAATAGAAATCGTATAGAAATATTTTAGAAATGGAATGTATTTTGCTGTTTTTCATCGTACTCTCGATCAAATCTTACAAACGTTGACCAAACTGAGGCTCGAAGTAACACGTTTCCGTATTTGGTCCGTATCACGCTGACACATATCACACTTACACTTCCTGTGGCCTGGGAGCTGATCCTCCACCTTGTAAACGGAGAGGCGCCCCACACCGCCGCAGGGTGCGCCCCTCTCCCCCCTGCATGCCAGGCTGCAGTCCTCCTCCGGTGCCTGCGGGCTGCTGATTCGGTTCCCACAGTGGCATTCAGCCCCGTATTCAAGGCCTGCAAACTGGTACCCACTAACACCACACACACACACACACACACACACACACACACACACACACACACACACACACACACACACACACACACACACACACACACACGCACGCACACACACACACACACATGCACACATAAATTACACTTATTTTGCTTGTGCCCAAAATACTAACCGCTACAACAATCAATTTTAAGCTATTAACCCAGGGCAAGGCCGTCCCATAGGACAAACGTCAACATTCAAAAACTTAACAGTTAATTAGGATTTGGTTTAAAAATCACGACGCGATCCAAGCCTTGACTGAGGTCTCAAGGGCACCGTGACTCACCCCTGTCCCCTTATCGTCCTCTGATAAAAATCTATTCAAAGCTGACCTTTTTTTCAAACTTACTTTTAGCTTCCTCGTGAATTGATTCAACTCTTCAAGCGTTGCTCATTTCCCTAACTGGGACACTCTGCAACAAGCACGACTCCCCTTTCCGTGTGGATGGGCAGGAGGGGACTGGCTGAGATTGTAAACACCACCTCTGCTGCCAGGCCGCATCTGTCTTTTCCTTGTCCTATATCATCTTGTTTTGGCAGATCTACGTGTCTTGTTGCCTTGCTAAAAAACAGAATGATCAACGGTAGCACCGCCGGGTTTGCTTTACAAAAGCTTCCTGTAGTGATTATTCAACAGTTATGTACGATGGCAACAGCTTGCACAGTTGGTTATATCATGGAAATATCCAAAGTTTGCATTGACTAACCGTGAGAAATTAAGACATTTTCCACCACAAACTCATTAACCAATTCCCGTAGACCTCCGATTGAGCGAACACACTTCCCTCTTTCTCTTTTTATTTCCCCCTGCTCATCCCCTCAGACCAGGCCCCCAACCCCAATCTCTCACTGTCATCCAGCCACCTGGCTTTCCACAGTGGAGCCATTCATCCAGAAGAGATCCAAAGTGTTTACTCAAACAGCAGGCCCTCTGTGCGCCATTCACGGCGGCCCGCTGCGACGGCATTACCTTTCCGAGCAGGTGTCTTGACACAAAGAGCTGGTCATTTTGCGCAGGTCATACAGCACGGTTCCCCCGAGGGCGCGTTCAGCGGCGTCGTGCAGGAAACAACCGATGTAGGTCCCTTCAGGTGTCAATGAAAAGTAAACAGAGAGAGAAATGGTCAACACGTTTTTTTTTTCTCAATATGCTAATAGCCTTTGGTTACACAAGACTTGTAAATGCGACTGTACTCGGTGAGCCTTGGCTGGTAGAAAAATAACCGCTCGTGTTGTGAACCGAACTCTCCGAAGAAGGACAGCGGTCAAGGCCGTGACGTTTCGATAGATGTAAATAGCAAAACCTTCGATAACATACGCTAAGATAACGTCTGAAGTGTATAAGTAACAGTAACAGCATGACTTAACTCGTGGTAGGAAGCCCCACTCATAATTAGACAACCCGTTGTAAATGTCAAAGGATTTCAGGACACGTCTAATTATTCCAGCTATTCCCAATACACTATAAAGTCCAACTCCAATATCTCGCATGCCAAATGCTTTGAAGAAACGGTTTGAAAAGGGGGGCCCGCATAGTTGCACACCGAGAGGAGCGGGCGGGGATTCGGCAGCGAGGTAGGCGGACACGCCACAAGCGGGCGATGGAGCGTGAAATCCCTTTGTCCGAGCTCCGGTGGGCCGGGCATCGAATTCATGATTCAATCATTTTTTACAGTGTCCTCCCTCGCCAGGCCCACCTCATCTTCCGGGACGAGGCTGACTCACCCATGTGCCTCTCGTGCCGCGGGAGAAAGAGCAACGCCGGAGCAAAAATCTCCCCGTCTTTTGCATTACTCTGAACAACAGTCTGTCACTGGAACGGGGCGCTTGGCGGTGTTGCGTCCTCCGCTTATATCAAGTGAAGTCGTTGACATTGTGACACCTCTCTGACGCTCAAATATCTCATGGTATAACAAGATGACTTCTCGCCGTGGTTGCCTGCACGGAGTAACTCTCGGCCGTTCTGTTGTGGTTGCCGCCTCTTTTTTTTCTGCGTGTCGACAAAGTCCAGTCCGCATATCGGCTCTGCCTCTCCCTTTGTACCCCTATCTGCTGTGAATGGGTTCAGACGAAAGTGGCAAAAACTCAAGCTCAAAAAGTACCATTTCGGACGAGCTTGTGGATGGAGAGTGCCTCGTAAAGTAAACCCCTCTGGTCGGACATCGGACAATTTAGATTTGTTTTGATCAGGTTTTGATAGACACCGCTGCCTCTGCTGGTAAGAAATGACACGTTATAGCTTGACGGATAGCTATTTTTCCACCTGTCATTTATAACTGCAGAAAACCACTCGGCATCCATTGCAGCCGGGTCATCCTGGAAGAGGGATTCCTCCTTCTGTGGCCCCTTATCAAGGTCCCCCCCCCCCCCCAAAAGGGTTTTCTGGGAGTTTTTCCTTGCCCGGATGAGGGTTCAGACGAGGGGATTTCATTGATTTCTATGTGAAATGACTTTTGAGCCTTGGAAAAAATCATTTTCTTCATCTGATATTACTGCTATTCAAAAACTATTCAATATAGAAAACAAGTTTTTACATGTTTTTTTTAAGACAAATATTTCCCCTGCTGAATTGCAGAGTGGTAAGTTTCTCAATAGTGAGGCGAGTTTGTGCTATGCACAGTGAACCTATCATATTTAAGGATAATTACAGACATTCCCAACCCAATTGTCTCTGAATGGAATCTAATGAAATGCTTCAGTGAGGCATTTTGACAACCTTGGTTGTAAACCTACAATGCACTAAGCGAGGCGTACGGACTAAACACTCTGCATCATTTTCAAAACTGTCACAGTCAAAATCGTATTATTACTATTATTATTATTATTATTATTATTATTATTATTATTATTATTATTATTATAAATAAGAATCTGGGTAACTTCCTTCTTGAAAGAGGCTAGAGAAAACTCTTAGAAAGGCTCTTCAATGTGCTTTAACATGGTTCCTGGGCATGAATACTGATCAGCAGAAACCAGGGAGCGATGTAGTGTGTGTGCGTCAAAGCTAATACAATACAGCCGTGACATGCAATATTTTATCACAGTATCTATTTACAGACACGAGCAATTGCAAAATGAGCGTAGCAGATTTGAAAATGGCATGGTCCGGGTGATTTAGATATTGTTTCGGTGTCATGTCTGCATATCCCATTTCATTGTGCTGGAGGCAAGCGAGCCCTGACCACCAATAACTTCAGCGTGCCATAAGTATTTCATTGGATTTTGGTCAAAGAGCAGCGCTAACGTTGGAAAAAGAGACTGAACGAGGTCCATAGCTGAAAACTGCAGGAGTTCTCCTCCAAATAAAGACACAGAGAGGACTTCTTTTTTCATTCCTACAGTATCAATTGTGCTCCTCTGAGCATTCAACAGGTTGGCAGAAGGAAGACGTCCTAATTATCAGCTGCCGTTGCAGTCAGAGTGTTTATGAAACAGTAACGCCGCCTGCGATGCACGATTTCTCCCAGAGCGGACTGGAAGGAGCGCGATGTACACAGCCAAGTAGGTTGTGAGTACTCAGTGGATGATTCCTTAATAGACACAAAACGTGCATGCTACCTCTGCCTGTGGTGGGCTGCAGAGAGCTAACAGGTAACTCTCTTTGCCGGGCGAGCGATCTCCAGGGCCTTGCACGCATATGCAACAGGAAGGAAATAATCACCACATAGTGTATTGTTGTATTATGTGTTATTTTTTCCACCATTTATATCAAAGCAAGTTTAAAGGAGCTTGAATACATACGTGCAAGTACGTGCATATACTGGAGTTCAAGGTCAACCTTGCACATGGTAATTTCACAAACTATTCCAATTTACTATTCCATTTTGTTTCTTTGTTTATGTGTGTTTGAAAGCACATCCATGTTAATTGCAAAATAGAGGGCATTTTTTCCCTTGATTTTACAGAATATTAAATGAATAATTTTTGGTATTAAAAAAAAACCCGTCTTAAATCATTTCCATGGCAATGGGGAGCCAGTGAGTCAGGTCGGGGATAGTGTCCTGCAATAGAGTGAAGCTGCATGCGTCGTGCCTGATCCTCTGTGCACTACTTCGGTGTTTGATTCTGTAAAAACCAGGAAGGAACAGTGCAGTAATGCATGCAGACAGTAGGCAGTATAACGAATCTTCAAAAAAACAAAACAACAAAAATTCCCAGTGTACCCACACGTAAAAATGTCACATAAATGTGTAATGCAGCTGTGCTCAATGTTCTCAATTCGCGACTGTCCTTTCATTCATGCGCAACAAGTTCTGGTTTTAAATGGAATATATAAGCAGCTTGTGTTACCACAGGCTTCACGCTATCAAAGCTCAAACATTAAATCGCAAAATAGAAAAATAAACTTGTCTCTTTGCTACCTCATCTATTATAGAAGGAAAACCAGTGTCTCTGTCTACAAACCTGATTTCCTACTCGCAAATCCTCCGCAGCGCTGCTCTGTTTCAAAAACAAGGACGGTGCCTGTTCCTGCCTGCTGCCAAGCTCGCTGTTCTCTTTCTAAATTTCAATTTGTGGCGACGTCGGCTTCCACACACGGCAGACGCGTGCTGTCTGCATTAAGACCGCAGATGAAATGACGCCCCCAAAAGAGCCACACTAGTTGTGGTCCTGAGTGTCTCCCGTTCCGTCACATGAATGTGTCCTGGTCTGTCGGTACCTTTGTGTCGGCTGCTCCTGCGCTGTGAAACCCCTTGCTCCGCGTTCTCGGGCAGGAGGTTGTGAAACCACCGCCGATGCAGATGTTGGACTCCCATGGTGCGGGAGGCGGGCCAGAGCCGCCCCACCTTGACGCCGGCTCCCGACGTGGCCTGGATGGTGGCCCATCGGGACCGGGCCCTCACGCCCAGGCCCGAGGCCCTGAGAACGGTAGGGGGCGCCACGAGGGACACGGGGGGCGGCTGGCTCGTCTGGGCAAATCTGAGGCTGGATCGCTGCAGCAGCAGGATGCTGCCCGCCATCAGGTAGGCGATGCCGAGGAAGAGGAGGAAGACCTGAGCCCGCCGTAGAAAGCAATGCAATTTGAAGAGCCGTGCCACCATCCCCGCGCAGTTCGCTTCCAATCTGGCTTTCTCTGCCTGAACCACTCCCAACAAGTGGGAATAAGGACCTGGATCTACACCCTCATCACAGCACACGCCACGACATTGCACTGTGTCTGGTACATCTGGAAGCAGCGCAGGCAGTCTTTCAAACGAGTGCAGCTTCACTCTTGGCCGCCATGTCTCTCTGATGTGGCCAGCAGCAGGGGCATTAGATCCCTTTAAAGTGTGACAGCACAGATTGGCTTCAAGGCAATCTCCAAGGCGCCGGGTCAGGGAAGCCTCCACCGAGATCCTGGGGAGGAGGGGGAGCACAGAAGACACGCGGCTGTTTTAACATTCAGAGTGTATGCAGTACGTGCTTAATCCAGACAGAGGGAA
Organism: Zeus faber; assembly: GCF_960531495.2. Classification (NCBI taxonomy): domain Eukaryota; kingdom Metazoa; phylum Chordata; class Actinopteri; order Zeiformes; family Zeidae; genus Zeus; species Zeus faber. The sequence continues at coordinate 13,969,728 of NC_137200.1, forward strand.
AGGGAACAAAAGCAGGGGATTAAACTAACAGCTCATGTTGAAATATTGGCTTGTATTTTCTGTCCTCCAGCGGTATATCTTTTTCCTTTAGTGTTTGATGTGGATTTTATTTCAGCCTTTTTTTGTATAGGTTAAGTTGCATTCTTCTCCTGCTATAGTGCTGAGTTTTCTCCAGGAAAATGGGTCTTAAGGGAGACGCCATTGGTATCCTTATGATTTCAACCTTAGGAAAACAAGTTTCTTCACACACAAGTGACGGGTGTGTGGGAGAGGTACTGGCAGCCCTCAAACCATGCGAAGAAACTCCTCCACACCGTCTTAATTTTGGGGCAGTGGCTCAGGAGGTAGAGCTGGTTGTGTAGTAATCGGAAAATCGCTGGTTCGATCCCCGGCTTCTCCTGGTAGTGTGCTGATGTGTTCTTGAGGAAGACACTTAACCCACTTACTTCTCCCCGGGAGCTGCTATATGGCAGCCCACTGCTGCTAGATACGTCAGTTACTAGGATGGTAAAATGCAGAGAAATGCATTTCGTTGCCTCAGTACTTGTACTCTGTGCGATGACAATTAGTTTAATATTTTATTTGATTCAATTTTTTTAAATTTACAATGAAAACAACGTATAAAAGTAATGCTGTGCTCTTGTAATCCCACAGGCCATCCAGAGGACAGACTTACTGTAAATGGTTTATGATCATTATTAAAGCTTAGCTTTGCCGGTTGAGAACTTGAACACCACTTGCACTCTGTCTTGGATGCAATGATGTAAAAAGAATGCCGTGTGTTGCATGCCCTGCCTTCTGACAGCACATTAAAAAAATAAAAATAAAAAATAGACGGTGATGGCCTAATTGCAAGATCGGAGAATCATTTTCAACCATATTTAAAACAAAATCAACAACATAATAGATTGAGTAAATTAGAAACAGTGGTCATTAACGTTGTTTATGAAAACTTAATCGAAATATGTCGGTCATTTGTCATTTGTCATATGTCGGAAAACCATTGAAAGATTAAATTCAATAACAACACTATCAAATTATATTCAGTTTAGTGCTGGCAATATCCGTCTAAGATGAAACCAAACACTCACTAATCGCCGTAAAAGACATCATGTGTGAAATATGGTTTGTATGGGCATATTATAGGTGCTTAGGAAATGGGGACTATCATTTCAATTTGCTGATCGTCTCATATAAAATGAATCAATCAATAGGCCTGATGCAGCAATGTTTAATAATGACTTAACTGCAAAAGAAATGTGTTTGCCCCAGATACGTATAGTACAAGTAGAAGAGCGTTTTCTCTGAACTAGGAATGGAATGATACTGAACTTCACCAATACAGAGCCCCAATTAGATCCATTGCTTTTACGGAAATAGAATGGACTTAATGCGGAGATTTGAACATAACGTCTGACATATATAATCAGTTTTAGAGATATAAAACTCTGACTCAGAGAAAAAAAACAAAACAAAACAGAATCCAGTTGCTTTTCTAGCACATCATATCATATCATCTGTTATGGTTGAAATGATTTGATATGATGGTCCTTGCCTTACTGGGGCAATATTTTCAGACACCTTATTTCACCCTATTTTAGCTGATTTCACACTATCCGATTCCAGTGTCCGTGTCAACCCACCCTTCTGTGAACAGTGATGATTACAAAACATATTTGAGAAAAAGGACAACACATAGCCTCTGTATGCATATACTCGTCCTAATCACTGAATGGTTCAAGTGTTTTTCTTTTTTCTTTGTCACCCCTGGCTCACTGCAAGCTTCTCTCGGAGGAAGCTGCTGGTTAACAGCCCATGGAGGTGCTCTTGTCACATATTGTGAATTCACAAAAAATGATCTCTTTGCAGAGTGAGGCTTTTGTTTCACATCTGGATAAATACTACTACTATAATAATAATAATAATAATAATAATAATAATAATAACCCATAAGTGCTATTCAATTGAGACATTAACCTTATAGCACAGGACACAAAGTGTGGAAGCTGCTCTGGAGGAGGGTATAGAAGCAACAGTTTGTGCACTGAACAGTCTCTATAGACTGTTCCTTTCAGAGCGGCTGAGTCTTGCATCAAAAACACATTCACAGTCACAAATCATAAATCTAAATTTAAATAAACCGTCCGGCCACGGTTTCTGAGCGTCAGATCCTGGGCTGCATTTATTTCCATGAAACAGTATATATATTTTTTTTCTTCTTTTAAACAACAACACATGAATCACCAACATGGGTATATGCATGCACAGCCACACATTAAGAACATAGATCTTCCATCTTAAAGCAGTGGGCACCACCGTGCACGGTGCGGAATAGCCTATATGAGAAAAATCCCTCCTTACCGTCAGCACCGGGGGGCATGCGGCGATCAGAAACGGGAATCTTGTCGAGAATCAGTCATCGATTTGAATTCCTGCTCGTCTTTCTCTTCTCCCCTCCTCTCTGTACACGGAAGGTCTTCGGTATTCCTCAGTATTTGCCAACGCTGTGACGCCGCCGTGCGTGTTATATAAGCTCCGTGTGTGTGCGCGCGTGCGTGTGCGTGTGTGTGTGTGTGTGTGTGTGTGTGTGTGTGTGTGTGTGTGTGTGTGTGTGTGTGTGTGTGTCACATCTGAGGATGGAAAGAGGTGGTAACGTGAGTGTGTGTGTGTGTGTGTGTGTGTGTGTGTGTGTGTGAGAGAGAGAGAGAGAGAGGAGCGGGGGGCGGGGGGGGGGGGGGGGTTCTCATTTGCATTGGTGATCTAAGCGCGTCACCGCTCGGAGAAAACATGTCCAGCGGTAGGACGGGGACGCGCACGGCACTAGGCTGGACCGGCATGGAGCGGTGCGGAGCGGAGCGGGGGTAAAGCCTCCCACGGCAGCTTCATATCGACTCCCCGATCCGTCATCCATCCTACGTTGTCGCGGAAAGATTTCCCACAGACGCGCTGTCAAGTCGCGCAGCGGCGGCTCGAAGGACGCTTCAGCACCGCGGACAGCGCCTCGTCCCGCAGGTCGTGAGGCGCATGAAGAAGAGGAACAGCACCGAGGACGACGGGAAATAAACGGTGGAGAAAAGTTGCCAAGTCCCATTTGGGGGAGGAAAAAAAAACAAACAAAAAACAAAAACAAAAAATCAGCATTTTTAGAAGATGATCTCACTGTCATTAACATGTCATATGTCTAAGGCCTGGAATAGGCAGTTTAACGGATCCATACACTCTTCATTAACTAATAATAATAATAATAATAATAATAATAATAATAATAATAATAATAAGTAGAGCACCTTTCACACACATGCTTTACATGCTTTGAAAAGATAAAACCCCATTAACTCCATAATTCTATTTATATCAAATTTATATCTACTATAACTATATGTCTGTCTCTCTGTCTGTCTGTCTGTCCGTCTGTCTGTCGGTCTGTCAAAAGGTGGACCACTTGGTGAAAAAAACAAATTGCTTCCCTCAGTTATATTGCATATAAATTCTGGGAAAAGATACATTTAAGATATGACTAAATGTGTATTTGTCGGCAGTGTAGTACGGTAGCATTATGTTACAGTGAAAAAGAAAAGCGATTTAGGTTTATTCATTCATTTTTTAGAACTAAATGTATTCGATAAGTGTAGCTGAAGCTACTTGAACAAATACAAAGTATTTTTATCTCTGTTTAGCATGGTCACACCCATCACAGTTCTCAGGGGCTCTTTAATGTTACAGGAAAAATGTCAGTCTGTTCGCTGTCTTCCTGGGGAGGAAATAAATGGAAGCCCAGGGGACTGGAGAACAGGAAACTATGTCAGTCTCCCTGCTTGTTAGTAACCAGTGGCAAGCTAAAATATACAACAGAAAGATGATATTCTGAAAAGAAATACAACTTTGTTCTGCTGAAAGAGAGCAGTGACAGCCTTTTTCTTTTCTCTCTTTTTTTTTTTTATTAAAGCTATTCCAGGCCTAAACAGATTTGCATGTTGACTGATTGCTGCAGTTTACAAGTCCGTAGATCATATGTAGGCCGCACTGCAACGTGTAACATTTAGCGGGATACTTTGGGGGGGATTTAATCATCTGCTCACTCAAAACTATCTACAAAGCTTTATTTATCTCTCCAAGTCGTAATATGCTCCGACCGTTGCAGAGAAAGTGGGAATTTCAGTTGGAGGTCATTTTCCTTCCGTGCCTTTCACTGGGACACAAATCACCCCAGGTAGAAAAACACTAAAGTTACTCATCAGAGGCTCCATCCCATCTTCATCTGAATAAACCAGCTCTTGTTTTGGAGCAGATTTTATATAGAAAATATATTTTTTCTATGTATCCATCCCTATTTTGTGTGTTTCTATTGTTGTTCATCCGTTTCCTCCTTTTAACCAGATCTCACACCACAACACCACCACTCTGTCTGCAAAATATGTCCTCATTTTCCCCTTTCCCTGCTTCCCCCAGCGGATTCTAGCTCTTCCTTCCCCTGTTCAAAGATTCTGCCACTGGCGTTTTTTTTTCCGACTGCCCCGTCATATCCCCCTGACCTTCTCTGTCACCCTTTGTGCCATCCCCGCTAGTCCCTTGGCTGTTTGAAACCTTGTGAATTGAGCGTACACGGCTGTAAGCAGCTTAAAGTACGTGCCACAAATCTGGCTTTTCTGATACCCTTTCCCACATCAGTGATGTTCTCTTTTTTTTCCACTGCCTTCTCTGCATCTTTCCCTGCTGCTGATATATATTTATATATATATATATATATATATATATATATATATACACACACACACACACACACACACACACACACACACACACACACACACACACACACACACACACACACACACACACATTCCTTTCCTAACTTTCAACTAGTCCTCCCAGTAATTCCATTATGGCATCAAACTTTAAGCCTGTGTACTTTATGCCTCGCTCTCTCTCCTCCATGCCGAGATGAGCTTCTGAAATCCTTCTTAATCAGCAGGGTTCCCCTTTCCCTCTTTACCTCACGCGCTCCTCATCCTAAAATGTTTTCTAATTTGTTTCCTTCTGTGCTAGCTTCAAATAACCAAGCGTCCCTATAGCCGCAGCGGACAGCTAGACAGCTCAACGACAGTTAAAAATGTCTCCTGTTTTTAATTCTCCTCTAACCTACTTTCACCTGTTCCAGTTTGGCTCGACAGAATGTACTGCACTTGATTTGGAATATTCGTAAAATCACTGAGTGTATAACACCGAGCACACACAGGCATGGGAGCATCCTGTGGAGAACAGAAGCAACAGCTTGTACCCAAAGTCGCGAATGACTCAAATCAGTCGCAAATCTTCCTCTGACTGGCTTTTTCTTTCATTTCTTTCATGATATTTTCATGACAAAAATGCAGTTGGTATATGGAGTTGAATCCTCAGGAAGTACTTAAATGCAGTCCAATGGGGAAAAGTCTTAAAAGTCTCATTTTGGGGGGAAAGAAAAGGAAAACTCACAATGTAATCATGCAGTACAGTCTTTATAACAATAATAATAACAGTTGAAATCGTGTATCGTATCTGATTCCATGGTTTTATTGACTCTTTTGCACTTCCGCAAATCAGCTCTCTTGGCTACATCTTGACTAACGTAAGAGACTAGAGACAGGAAGTTGCAGCCCACCTTGTGCTTCAGATGTAGCGGCAATTCCAAAAATGGTTCTACGTAAAATACACTATCTCTGTTTGTCAATCGTAATGCGTTCAGCGAGGCTGTCCTGTAAATAGTTCAAAGCTATGGGAGACAAATTCGATGAAGACCGGGTTGAAAAGCGCTGGTCCCTTTAACGAGACCTTGTTATGAGATAATCACACAAATTGGACTTTTGAAAAAGTTTGAGTTTTGGAAAAAATCCTTTTGAAAAAGTCTTGATGCGGGTGGCGCAAAAATGTTGTGAACGGGGTGGCCCGCTTCCTACAGTATGTGTTTCGACCAATCATGTTGCTGGGATGTTACATGGGAGGAGTCTCATCTCGAATCCCAGCGGTCCGAGCCCTTACCTCAGCAATTGTACTTGTTCGTCCATAATTGCTACCAAAGGGCTGATAACGAAAACAAAAGCGCCGTCTTCTCAGCTTCTGCATCCCTCCTTGGCTAAAAACGAACACAAACTCGGTCGGCACTGATAAATTCATCTTTTCCCCGTTGCCGGTGGGAAGACACGCTCAAACGTCCTGTCACCAACGTTCCTAGGCAACGTTTCTGTCGGGGTTTCCTATCGTCGACACCGTGCAGACCAGCCACAGAAATGCAGTGTCAATCATCCGGAATCTCCGTCTCGCCGCTCACAAAAGGAGTTTCTCTTCTGTATGACATCCCTGAAACGCTCCCAAAGCGGGGCGGGCTTAAAACTTCATCCTTCCCATTCTTGGTTTTCCGGCGAAAATTCGGAAGGGGCTTCCCCCTTAGAAGTCCTTTTTAGAAAAGGACTTCTGGGATCTGAGACTAAGTATGAGACTACTTCGCAAGTTAAAACAAGATCCATTTAGGGAAAGAGAATGTGTTTCAACCCTTCATTATTCACAGGGTCCGTTTTAATAAGCCAAGCGAAGTAAGAATGTACACGTCTACGTTTTCTTCCCGTAAGTGTGTGGAAGAGAAAGCCAAATCATTTTCTGTGTCCTGCTCTTACAGTGTAGTAGTTATTCATTAAATCTAAAATCAAATATTACGGACTGAAATACTAGATTCAAGATTAAATGTTTAATTTTCAGAATAAGGATTCCGTATCGCAGGCCTGTATGGCGGGTACGAGTAGTGAATAATTGTCTTGACTTTCGGAATATTATGTTTGGAAACGTTTCACCATTTTAGGGCATTTTATTTGTCTTGAAACCAACAAACTATTTTATTTTATTTCATTTTTCAAGGTCATGTGGAGCACGTTCCTTAAACTCGTTGGTTAAAATATCTATTTTATGCGCTCATTGTCAAGAAAGTCTTATCCTGGTTGCCAAATAAGAATGAATGTTTCAATGATATAAAGTTAATGAATTAATGATCAATCCATGAAAGCAGCAAGGCAAAACTGTAAAACACATAGTTGTTTTTTATTTTTACACAGGAGGAGGAGGACAGGAGTCCTCCACTTCACCAAAACAACCGTTAAGAGCTGCGTGTCTTCATACTAATTTCCTTCCATTTGGTATTTTTAGACAAATATTCGGGAAATTTGTTTAAGGCATGGCCTGTGAGCATATTGGTTATGCATCTGGGGCACCAGACGTTGGAAAGCGGTGCACCCTGTCTCCGGTTAAAACGAAAGCTCACTCTCGCTCAAAGCCTGCCCTTCCTCAACGCGGGGGGGGGGGAAGAAAAAAAAAATTGAAATTGACAATTTAATTTATTCAACTTTTCTCCGCAAAAGAAGTATACGCTGTAATCGATAGCGCTGGAGGTTGTGGTGTTTCAAGTTTTCTGCTTTGAATGTACTGGTAAATGCAAAATATCCCCTTTACCAGCTCATGCACACACACACACACACACACACACACGCACGCACACACACACATGCACGCACACACACACACACACACACACACACACACACACACACACACACACACACACACACACACACACACACACACACAGCTAGAATTCTTCTGGGGAGATGCCAGATACTGAAACGAATGCAGAGTGAATGTTCATTGACTGAATGCTTTGGGGAGGCCTAACTGGGTTCGGTCTCCTCGGGCTGCCGCTGCAGGGGAGCATGGAATCCCATCAGGGCTTTCTTTTCTTTGGTGGTGGTGGTGGGGGGAGGGGGTTAAGACTGGCAGGGAAGAGGCGCGAGGGGGCAATATTAAACGGAGGGAACCGCGTGGCGACCACAAGCTTGCCGACTGAAAGATAGCCGTCTCACACAGCAAGGTTTCATCTTTGCAATAAACTCTGAATAGAATCAACCTCAAAAACGACGAGCTCCGCTATCCGAGCTGAAAGATTAACGTCAATCTTTTTTTTTTTTATATTTGGCCAACATTTGTCGAGAAGTCCGCAAATCAAGTCAAACATGAACATTATACCTGAAAAACAGAGTTTTGTTTTCCTCCCGAAATATATGACCGCCCATCCTGTTGCACTCATTAGACTTTATTGAGAGGGGAAGCGCTGATCAATGCTCAGTCAATCAGTCTGTAGCATTTCCATTTAAATGTCACACAAACATGACATTTAAATGCTGCATTTGGTAAAGCCAAGACGTCATGGGTTAAAGGGTTGCTCTAGTTCGTTTATTTTTCACCTGGGTGTTGCCACAAAACAGAAATATGTGTGAACAGTAATAGAGAAATGTCAACTATTTGCTAAATCCTGTAATCAAGCCATAGCAGTATAATTACATTGCCAGGCTAATGTTGAGTTGACCTGCGGCAGCATCATTTCATTATTAACTCAACACTTGTTTCATTTTGAATGGAAATATTTACTTTTCTTTTGTTAAAAAAAAAATCATGTTTTCCAGCTGGCATTTTTTCAATAGACAGCCATTCAATGTATTTACACTTTGTTTGTGCTCCTCTATACGCTGTTTCCATTGTTGGTGGCAGGGTCCGCCTTTCCTGGCGAGAATCCAAGAAGTGAAAGGTAGCCACGGTGACTTTTAGGAAAAGCAAATCAGAGGAATCAGAAATGTTTTGAGGAAAGAAAGTGACCGTCTTTGACAAGGGTTAACCCATATGTTGAAAAAAAACCCATAAAAACATTTCAAATGGAATTCTGGGACTTGAAGTGTAATCCGCCCAACGCAGACGATCATATGGCTTTCCACTTTAACTTTTCAATTTCACAACCTTATTTATGAAGGACAAGAAGGTTCTGTCAATAATTTACTTTGTCGCAGAACTGTTGAGGGAAATGCAAAGTTCTTCGCTGGGGAACAGCATACAGAAAGGACATTTTTAACAAAACATGCTTGGCACATTTCTACAGCATTCCGGCGATGAAGGTGAGCTTCTCAGCCCTTTTCTATCCATTGTCTGTGCTTAAACAGAAAAGGAAAGATTCCCTTCCTCGTTCGAATGTTTCACAACCCCGACCGCGGAGAAAATGTTCAATATTGTGTCATTTCTAGTGAGTCATCGGATCACAGCACCGGCCGCGTAGCAGCCTAGTCTAGAGATGATAACGTCTATTGTCGCAAATAAAATACATTTTCACACGTTGAACATTGACAAACCCTTTAAATCATTTTTTTTTGCAATTAGACTTGTGCAGTGTCTGCAGAGTGATGTCTGTGAAGGAGAGAGCAGCATGCATGTTGCCTGCACCTGTATTATAGGAGCCGTCTCGCGCCGTCTTGCTATTGGTCATTCCGGATTGGACCTGGTCCATCACAGTGACAGGAAAGCAGGGGGAGACATCTTTCCCCATAATCGTTTCTAAGACAATGGTCCGCCGAGCTGTGGCCTACGTTAGCCCGGCATTGTTATTGTTTGCACGCCCAAGGTCACAGAAAAGATTGACTATGAGCGAGCTCGCCGTGTCTGACTCAGAGGGATAAACTGGATTTAGGTATTGGGCAGGCAGTGCAGTTGAGGCTTTGAGGGCGGCAGTATAATCAGCATGTCTCTACATGCCTTGCCTGCTTCAATCATCCACAAGTAATCACTCTGCGAAATGAAGCCCCATCCCCGGCCCCGGCCGGCCCCTCCCTCCATTGCAAATCTGATGGAAAAGCGCCAGCTAAAGATATGATCCCTCTAATCTGTCTCTTCTGGGTTTCACACGCCACCGTGCGAGGGTTCACATTAGTTCAGCACGTCGCTGAGCGATTACAGTCAAGGCAACACGCACCGTAATACATCCCCCGCAGAGTTGTCCCATTTACCTTTGCTTTCTGTGGGTTGGGTTGATATTTGTGCTGAGTTAGTTAAAAAAAAAAAAAAAAAAAAAGGACACTGGGTAAAAAGTTGAATGAATACTGGTTTTGGTTTGGAAGCAGGCTCGTTAGGAAATGCTGACATTCCGAAAGGCATTTCTCGTCTGCCAGTACGAGTGCAAATACATACTGTCAGGAATTTTATGCTTGTTTGATTTTATTTCATTTTTTTAAATTCAAACTTAAATTCGGATTCCTTACGTTCATACTCTTCAATCGATTCTGTGCTCTAATTTGAGGTGGTTAAATAGGCCTGGTACTGCCAGTTGCACTGCCTATTTCAGAAAAATAGTTTTGCAAGTCGCATCTTAGAAGTTGTCAGCCAGAAATTACCTTGTTAGAGCTCAGGGGCGCAGGTGGATTCGCCCTTTGAGATCTAACAACCTCACCTATCAAGTATAGAATAATCGCTGAGAACGAATAGGTAGAATAAGTATACTTTATTAAATGAAATGAGTTCTCAGCAGTTAGAGCTGTTAGGGGGGTTAAGCGTCTTGCTCAAGGACACTTCAGCATGATACCAGGAGGAGCCGTGGATCAAAACGTCAATCTTCAGCTTACTAGGCACTCCACCTCCTGAACCTCCGCCCCTATATAGCTGTAACTAATAAGCTTCTTCTTTTTCAGTAGAAAACGAAACCACGGGTTGAAACGCCGGTTCTAATGGAGATGAAGACAATTCATAACAACTTCAAAGTCTGACTCTCTATTGCCGGTGAGGGCTGGCAAAGTATTTTTGGCTTTCAGCGCCGCATCTTGTATACCTTCACCCCTCCGGATAAAGGCAGAAGGACACGCTTTTGAAGTGAGAGCGGTTTACGTCCTTTTATTTATCTTGCTCTCGCTGTTTCATCCCTCCCTCCTCTATTCCACTGCTGTTCCCCTGCTCTTCAGAGAAGCAGCCTCCAGTGTTTACACTTCATACTGTATGACTTATACATGAAGAGGATCTTCCTTATTCATCTTAGGGGCTCCCACAGCTCGAGCGCAGATCTGTCGTCTGCCTCCCTATATGCATTCTCTGACATTTTCATCTCCTCTCGTGCAGGCAGGTTCCACTGACACACGGGAGCCAAAAGGGTGTGAATTCAGCAGATCATAAGCTAGGCCCTCATATTTGTCCACATCACTTTCTTGCTTGTGAGAACATTGCTCTGTGTGTGTGCGTGCGTGCGTGTGTGCGTGCGCGCGTGTGTGTGTGTGTGTGTGTGGTTTTGGTTATCTTTGTGTGCAGGCATAAAATGGTGTAAAATATACACAGATTTCTGATTTGAAAGATCTTTTTCATCTTCTTTTAGAGATGAAGACTGCTTGCTCATGTATAATGTGAGCTTTAAAGATGCTATCTCTTGAAAGATATATATATATATATATATATATATATATATATATATATATATATATATATATATATATATATATATATTTTTTTTTTTTTTTTTTTTTTTTTTTAATATCAGGAATTCAGCTGGGAAGACGAGAGGAGAAGAGATTAGATGGACTCAAAGGGGAAATTGCTAAAATTCTGTAATGCAAATATTGTAAAGCCACCAAAATATCATTTAAGTAATTTATAAAGAGAAATATGAGATATATAAGTCATACTGTTGTTACACAAAAGTAATTTTATGATCACAACATTAACATTCCACCGTCCTTTCAGAAACTTCTGAAGATCTGCTGAGGACATAAAAAAACCCCACATAATCCAGATAGGCCGAGTGTAGCTATCATCTGAAGTTGTTTATGTATCTGTATTTACACTTTAGATATATATATATATATATATATATATATATATATATTTTTTTTAACCTTTATTTGGGTTTAGCCACAGTCATTACTTCACATGGGTTCTCCGAATATGAAAGGTCTCTGAGAGGCTTTCAATGGGTAGCAATGAAGATAGCAGTAGATTGCAAGGTCAAAATATGCCTATTACAGATTAAAGAGATCTAGAGTCTAAATGATCAATGTAAGACCTCTATGCAAGTCCAGCCAAGGTCACAGGTTTCCAATGTGTGCCATGTCAAGCCCTGTTACTATTCAACCAAGTGGTAGAAATGAAATTGACTAAAACGACCAAGATACCTGTTTACCTGTTTATGGTTAAGAATTGAAAAAGCTAATAGTATGTGAATTATCCAATATATATATCCAATATATCATATCCGGGATGCCAAGTGCTATCCCGGATATGATCAAAGATGTATGGGAGCAGTTATCTTCTGAAATCCTTCAGGGGTTGAACAGATGCACAAAATGCAGAAACGGAGGCCAGTGAAGCACAAACATGGACCTACAATCCAAATGCCCGGAACCAAGAATTCCAAATGCACCGGCTAAGACAAATGGACCTGCTGATTGGATGCTGCTAATTAGCGAGAGCTTACAGGAAAAATGATCAGATGTAGCAAGTGAGGTGTAAAAACAGATCCTGCCACTCAACCAACAGAAACAAAACGTGAGTAAAATAATAGTAACAGGGCACGATTTTTTTTTCTTTCGTCATATTATCCAGGCCGAACCAATGTCCTCCAACCCAAAATCTGAGCCTGGGGAAATAGTCCATGATAGTTTCCATAGTGAATCCCAAAAGCCAAGTGGTATCTGTATGGGAATAGGCAAAACAACAGTGGCAAGTACCACTGACAGAGAGCCAAGGAGAGGACAGCACCGCAGGCTCCTGAAGGTTCCCCACAAACCTTCAAGGGATGAAGGACGAGATTCCCCTTCCGCAGCAAAAGTACACATAATGCTTGAATGATATTTGGTGCATTTTTCCTCCCATGATTTTAGGATCTGGAGGGAATTAATCGTTGTTACTATCGCTTTAAATATGTCGATCTGATGGCTAACCTGAAGAAATGTCTGGAATAGTCGTAGTGTAGCCAAACACAGAGGCCCACTTCATGGCTTTCTATCTGATGAACCAGAGGCTGCACATGGAGCATTACCCTCAGAACTTATTGTTGATGTACAACAGTAAGCACAAACATTTAAGAATACCCCGATGGTTCCTAGAATTACAAGTATTGGCTTTCAGGATGGAACACGGGCTGGTAGGACTGCCCAGCTGACGCCCCTTCCAGGTACCAAAGCATACTGCATAGCACGTAGCATGCCATTGCGGGCGCAGCAAATGTTTCCCTCCCTGAGCCGAGTGGAATGTGGTGTGTACCATAGTACCCTGAAAAATGACCAGCATTCTGGGAGAGGCCTTCTACCACATTCCTTTTATTATCTCCTATGTATCACCAGCTGCTGGTTCCCTTGAGCCGATGATACCTGCATATTTGCTGGCTAAATTAGCTGATTAAGGGCAATTGCTGAAAAGGACTATTTGTTCTTTCTAGTAACTTGCCCAGTTTCTGTGACTGATGCTCTCAGAATCACATTGTCGAGAAATCACAAGACTCGGAAAATGCGAAGAATACCACCCTGATTTGGCCGTGTTTTTGTGGGTGGTAAACTGTAAAAATTTGCAGGTACAGTACCTGCACTCTTCAGCTTTTCTCAGTGTGATGCTAACTTATCAATTATGAAGAGCTGACACTGGTCACTATCGAAAATCTTTTATTTGATCTATCTTTCTTCTATCTAAACTCACAGAGGTAAAACAGGTTAGTGCTTGCTTTGTGACATAGATGGCACCGCGCTAGTGGCAGCCTATTGCGGTAGCTCAGGTCAACGTCTTGTGTTGTTTTGTATTTTCTTGTGTTTATATTGCACTCTCTTTTCTGCCAAAACACTCCATACGGTAGCTTTCTTTCCACGCTAATATGAAGACTGTGCATCTCAACGGATTTCTGTTGATACTCCTGGCACTTTTAACTTTTGTTGTGCCTGGTTGCTATGCCAACCGGTGTGGGGGTATTATTTACCTCCGGGATGAGCTGATTGCGCTCTCCAAATCGACACTGCTGCCCACAGCGAGACCCCAAATCCGTGACGAGTTGAAGAGAAGACGTCGGGAATGCAGGGCCGGTGTCAAACGGAGAGGAAGGAGGTGGAGATAGAAACCATTTCTTCCTTCGATTGTCATGGGGAATGTGAGGTCCCTGGCGATTAAGATGGATGAGCTTGGAGCGCTGACGAGGACACAGCGGAAATATCTGGAATGCAGTATTGTGTGTTTCACCGAGACGTGGCTGCAGGAACATATTCATATTCTTACTGCAAATGGAGTGGTAAAAAGAAAGGAGGGGGGATCGCTGTGTCACCCATGGTGTAATCCCGGACATGTTACTGTGGAGGAGCGTTTCTGTAGCCCAGACATCAAACTGTTGGCCATGAGTTTTCGTCCATATTATCTGCCGAGGTAGTTCACCTGCGCCATCATTATTGCTGTCTACACACCATCAGCTGTCGCCGATGCGGCGTGCGACGTCATCAGCTCCGACATTGCCAGACTACAAACAAAACACCCAAATGCATTCATAGCAATTTCTGGAGACCTTAACCACACCTCTCTCTCTGCTACACTTCCAACAATTTGTCAAATGCCCCACCAGAGAAAATTAAACGCTCAACTTACTTTATGCGAATTTGAGGGATGCATACAGCTCCACTGCCCTCCCCCTGGCCTTGGCAGATCAGATCACAATCTGGTATTTCCAATCCCACCTCACACCCATTGTTCAACAGCAACCTGTGACCACAAGGATTGTGAGGTAGTTGTCACAGGAAGCAAATGAGACTCTTCAGGGGTGTTTTGAGGCCACAGACTGGGACATACTCTGTGAGTCCCATGGAGATTACATCAACTCCATCACTGACTGACTGTATAACACAGTACATCAACTTCTGTGTGGATAACACCATCCCCACGAGGACAGCGCGATGTTTCCGCAATAACAAGCCCTGGATCACCAGCGACCAGAAGGAGCTGCTGAATAAGAAGAAGAGAGCCTTCAGGGACGGGGATAGGGATTACTGAAGAGTGTGCAGAAGAAGCTGAAAGCGAGACTGAGGGAGAGCAAGGAGGCATACAGGCAAAAGCTGGAGAGCAAGCGCCAGCAAAACAACATGCGGGATGTGTGGTCAGGTACAAAAAAGATCACAGGCTTCAAGGTAAAGGGGGATCAGGCTGAGGGAAGCCTGGACAGAGCCAATGAGTTGAACTTGTTCTTCAACAGGTTCAGCACAGGACCCTCAGCTACCTTCTTCCCTACTTTAAGCCACACCCTTCCTGCCCCCAGAGCTGCCTCCCTCTCGTGCCTCTCCTCACCCCCAACCCCCACCATGGACTTCAATACAGCGCCATCAAACCCTCCCACATCAAGAAACAAAAAGCCCCCCTCGACCACCCACCTGTCTGTTTCCTGTAGTCAGGTGAAGGGGCAGGTGGAGAGACTGCACCAGAACAAGGCTGCAACTCCGGATGGTATCACCCCCAGGGTCCTGAAGATCTGTGCAGACCAGCTATGTGGGATTCTACAGCACCTCTTCAACATCAGCCTGAGCCAGAAGAAGGTTCCAGTGCTGTGGAAAACATCCTGCCTTGTTCCGGTACCTAAGAAGCCTTAGAAATCCTCTCCATCTGCCCTCAATGAGTACAGACCGGTTTCCTTAACATCACACACCATGAAAGTCCTGGGGAGACTGATATTGGCCCATCTTACACCTCAGGTGAGCACCTCTCTGGACCCACTGTAGTTTGCCTACTGCCCAAAGGTTGGCATTAAAGACATCATCGTCTACCTGCTTCAACAAGCCCATTCTCACCTCAACAAAGCAGGCAGCGGTTTGTTTTTTTCTCCAGTGCTTTCAACAAATCCAGCCCACACTGCTGCGAGAGAAGCTCTAAGAGTTGAAGGTGGACGCCTCCGCAACCTCCTGGATTATTGACTACCTGACAGACAGACCATAGTTTGTGCGGCTAGGGGAATGCGTGTCTGGGCGGGTGGTTAGCAACACAGGAGCACCGCAGGGAACTGTACTCTCACCTTTCCTCTTCACCCTGTATACCTCAGACTTCCAATACAACTCGGAATCCTGTCTGCAGAAATGTTCAGATGACTCTGCAGTTGTATCACTGATGGACAGGATACTGAGTACAGGGAACTGGTAGACCACTTTGTGGCATGGTGTGGAAACAACCACCTCCTCTTAAATGCGACCAAGTTGAAGGAGATGGTTGTGGGTTTCAGGAGGACCAGGACTAAGCCGAACACTATTAGC
Source organism: Zeus faber (assembly GCF_960531495.2). Classification (NCBI taxonomy): domain Eukaryota; kingdom Metazoa; phylum Chordata; class Actinopteri; order Zeiformes; family Zeidae; genus Zeus; species Zeus faber. Next base: position 13,985,807 of record NC_137200.1, read on the forward strand.
ATCCTGGGAGAAGAGGTGGACGTAGTGGAGAGTATATGTATATATATATATATATATATATATATATATATATATTTATATGTGTGTGTGTGTGTGTGTGTGTGTGTGTGTGTGTGTGTATGTGTGTGTGTGTGTGTGTGTGTGTGTGTGTGTGTGTGTGTGTGTGTGTCTGTGTGTTTATATACAGTATATAGTAATTGATTCAAAAACGTGTTTTTGTAAATTATGTGTGTTTTGTCATGTATGTCATTGCAGCTGCAACACTGGAATTTCCCTTTGGGGATTAATAAAGTATCTTTATCTTACCTTATCTTATCTTGTGCTTATTGGAAAGACATTGCCTTGATAACAAAAGGAATGATGTGAAACCCAGATATTCTGTTTTATAGACTTATTTTGTCCTATTCTTTGAAAAGATTGTGAGACAAATTCACAAAAGCATTGCACGGTTTTTGCAGGCTGCTAAACTGGCGCAAATAAAAGAAAAAGCAAGCGTCTAAATCCCAAAGCACTGCAAGGGGTGAAATGCACCCCTAACTGGGCTGCCACGCAAATAGTGTCTTGATGCGCCTCATTGGAAATAGAGAGACAATTCAAAATGCACTCCAGAAGGTACTTCTTGAAACTTTGAATAATTTATTGTACAAATAAGGCATAACAAAGGTTGACAAAAACGGTCCCATAATTCCTAATAAACTCAAAAGATATAGAAAAAATGAAAAGTTATAGTGAATATTGATAAGGAATTGGCATTGAACCACAGATGGCATCGACCTGCAGGACTATAGACAGCTCAGCAGGCCGCGGCCTTTCGAGTAGCAAAGTCTATTTAAATCTATTTAAATCAATTTATAAATCTATTACATTGTAATATTAAGATTCAGTTGGAACTACAATTTATTAAGTACAATTTTAAATATATACACCTTTTATTCATGCAATGAATAAAAGGTGTATGATAAGTTTTATTATATATTAACTCATACTATTTAAATGTTTCATAGTTACTGCACGTAAACCTAAAAATTTGTAAGTAAAACGCGGGGGGTACCCCTGTTCTTAGTAAAAGAACTCTCACGTAACGTAAATCTCCGTTAAATGGTGCTATTATCAGCCGCAATCCATTTCTTTGTGAATTCCTGTGTCTTCAGTTGGTGAAGCAAGCTGGATATCTGCTCCTGTCCTATCAAAAACTGATTGCAGAGTGTGTGCTCTGTAACACTCACAGACAGATCATCTTCTTGCTCCCCGCTATAACTTACTTTCTCTTTAAGTTGTATCAAGCTGTCACAGGGAGTCAAGAAGGAGGGGCGGCCGCCCTCCAACACACACACACACACACACACACACTCCTCTTTACTGATATTTCCTGGCAGAGATGAGAAAGCCTTGGGAGCTTTGTATAATGGCTGTGAGGGATCTGGGTCCATAGGTGTTAGGTGGCTATTGCTGTCACATTCACCACATTTAGCTGCCTTTACTTTGCAGTCTCTTGAAGCATGTGCAATTCTCCCTGGGAAAATACTTTTGGAATAGAGCATTTCTTTGATGGTCTTTCACTCGTATTTCTTGACAGCCGCAGAGTTCCTCAACTATGGAGACGTCCATTTTGTTGGCAGATATGGGGAGATATGTAAATTGAATTAATTTACATAAATCCTTTTGCAGGTGCGCTGCTGACTATATCTTGGGTCATACTTGAGGCAGGCCTCATTATAGAAAAGTTTGTGGCTGTTGTGTTTATCTTTGAACAGTGATATACCCGCGTATCCTGTAGTCCCTATAGGGAAGTTATTAAACTATTGGACTGATGCTGTATTTTGTATTGTAGTTTCTTGATGATTTTGATGTGTTGATGAAGAAGGAGTGACCGCTGACCCTGACTTGAGTAAAATAATAGGTTTATTACAAAAGAACAGCATCGGACTAGACTTGCCATGGGCCGTCCAGGACAGAACAGAGCTGGATGTATTCTCTGTCGGATGAAACTCGGGCGGGTACTTTAATGCTTGTCCAGAGACAACGTTGACCATCTGATACCCCTACAAAGGGCACCGGTCACATTTCACCTCCCTTATCACCGGGACCCCTGACAATGGGCTCTCTCTCTCTCTCGAGACCCCTGGCACCATCTGTTAATAATTATCTTATACAATGGGGACCGTCTTGGGACGCCACACATTCCAAGACACCTCAGTATCCAGGTAGTTTAAGTCGGGTGAGTGACCCTCTTCATTTGAAGCTTGATCATGAGATAGACAAACTCTCTAAGCTTGGCAGTCTTCTGTTGGATAGTTAGGAATGTCCAACAGATATTTTAAGAGACTTTTTCAACTGCGTCTGGTGAGGCCTTCCCGGATCCTTCTCCAGGATTTTCTTAAAGCTACACTTCCGTCAGTAATGTGTGCTCGACAAATCCACTTGATATCCTCAGCAGATGCTCTGCCTTGTGACTTGGTAAGCAGTTCTAGTTCCTCACTAGCAGTGAGGCCAAGCCCTCTGATAATAGCATAACTAAATAAAGACTGAAATGCCCTATAATTTACTGGCCGGTCATTAAACTTGAAGTGGCCGGTGTTCACCAATTCCCCGCTAACCAGATAACTTGCTTTGCTCATTGTAACGGGTGGACGGCTAATGCCTTCATAGGCATTGTTGTCAGAAAAGCCATGTTTGAGGTGAACTAGAAGGATTAGAAGCTGTCTGATTTGGGAGCAGCGCATAGAAGCAAATGGATGTGTTATCTGGTGGCATAGGATCATGTCTTCCAGGTAGTGTGTGTGAGTCATCTTCTATTGTGGTGACCATGGTGATAAGGATTTTATTACAGCCAGAGGATGAGTGATGAGCTAGTAATGTGCCAGGAAGAGGTGGATTGGTGTGCAATCTTTGCTGTGCGTCGATATTTTCGTCTGTACACAGGGCTTCTATACAGAGTTTGGACCCATATTATAACCTCCAATCTCGAAGTTCTTTAGTTGCCACCCCAAGGCCTCAGACCTCTCTCTGAAGATGAAGGGCTCCAAGCTCAGCCTCCTGCAAAGCCATCTTCGTTGTAACTTCACCTTCAGCCTGTTCCACCTTAAGGCTTGCTTTCCTTTCAGCAAACAATGTGCACGCCAGCTGCCCCTGCGCTGCCTGCCTCAATGCCTCACCGGCTGGTTCCGCTGACTGTGTGCTTTGGAGCTGAACAAAGAAATGTCATCTTTTGTTGTCTTGCTTTGTGTAGTTTGGTTTTGAGAGTAGTATACTCAATCTATAGCCGCGGAAGCTGATGTCTTTTCACTCGGCTGTCATCATTAGAGTGTTCCAGCTTCGATTTGACAGCAAGACAAACATTCAAATACAGCACGACGAGAGATTTCCCACGTTCGAAAGTTCACCCTGTCCTTGAGCATGAAGGCATGGATGAAAATCGATAAAAAATAACACAGTTAATGCAGTGGGTGATGTAAACAGGTCGATGAAGACATACCACACTAGATAGAAGTTAATTAATACAGCCTAATACGCTTTAATTAAATGATGATGAACATGATATTGATGACTAAACAATCATCATATACTAATCTTGAGCGGAGAACAACTGAATGTTTACTGCATAAAGTTCCGAAACAAATGCATATTGCCTCAAGTCGAATGCAGAATGACACCGGAAAAATGTAAAGTCTTCTGAGAATTTTCCGTGGGGGCAAAATCACAGAACTGGAACCGAACGAGGAACTGTTTAAACTTGTGGCCGCAACTAGGACAATACCAGAAAGCGAAGCAGGAAGACGGCGACGTCTTCTTCACGACTCGAGGGACTGTCAATGTGCCAATGTCTGTTGTCCTCAAATTAGGACAGACCCTTACTGTAGGTCATAGCCGGTAGAAAATGCAGAAATTAGTAAAAATCAAAAACAGGCTTTTTTGACTGCCTATCTTTGTGTGTATTTCACACATACACACACACACACACACAGACACACATACACACACACACACACACACACACACACACACACACACACACACACACACACACACACACACACACACACCGAAATCCTCCAAAAGAAAGTATCGAGGTTCACTGTTACCATGACCGTCTGATACTTTCAACTTGGAGTAAGCAATGGCACGGGTAAACAATCATGTGGTTTGAAGCATTCCTGCCGTACACATCTGTTTCAACCTGTGCTGTTTTTATGACAGATAAATACTTCGTGATTGATCACCAGCCCTCCTGCCATGGGCATAATGACCATCGATTTAGATTTAAGACAGGATGATTGATACCCCGCCACAGGAAGCATCTCTCTGTACCTCTTAAATGAAAGATGATATAAAATGTTCGGTAATTACTGCTTGGGGGTGGTGTGGGGGCTCAAATAGCATCAATACTTCCCAGGTACGCTGCCCTCCCTGACGGTGACGGAAGCTTGGATCAGACTTGGGTTTTCGATCCGGCAGTCAGCCGGGTAATGTCTGTGATCATTGCACCATCGGCCTCTTCATCTCCTCCCACCGGATAAACTAGACGTAGCGGAGGACGGCAAAGTCATTTTAATTAAAGAAAACAGCGTGAGCAACCTGTCCGCCCGAGTTCAAAACAGGTATTCGCCGATCTTACACGGCTTATCACGAATCGCTCCACCCTTCGCCCGTGTCACCACGGGGCGTTAACGACAGTAACCTCATCTGACCCGCGCTTCCCCGCTCGTCTTCTGTAACCCTCTCTCAAATGGCTCAATTAAATAAGGAATGAAGATGTGAGGCACTCCAGGCTTAAAAATCGTTCATCTTCTAATTAACATGTGGGGAGGGGACCCGTCGGATGCTGCAAAGCTGCAGCCACCGGGGCTGCCGTCATTCACAAGAATAATTGTACCTGTTTAGACTTTAATCAGTCTCGCGTGTCAAGTGTAATCTGTGCTGATGTGACATACATTTCTTCGAAGTAAAAGGAACTGAAGTTGATTTTGGAGAAGCGGTGTGAGGCCTGCCAAAGCCAATACCGGACGCACTGTATTTCAAAGCCGAAAGGAAATACACATCTCAGCACCCAGGTTTAAGAGAAACGCATTGTCCCCAGGTTTCCCCACAGCCCTTCATTCTCTCAAATACTATTTTAACTTACACTCCAAAAAGAAAATGGATGTTTTATTTAGATTTTGGAACCATCGATTCTGCCGCTATCTGTGTTAAAATGACATCGATATACCATGAAAAGTTATTTAGTCTACTCACAGGTCTGACTAATACCTGCAATGCACAGATCAAACACCAGAGTTACCACATAAATGTTACATCATTTTGAAATATAGCAGCAGGAAAAAATATATTCTTGTTGGCAAATAAGTGCTAACGTGAAATTAATCAACACCTCTATTCTCTACCTTGTAGTTATTCACTTCAAATGAAGATGTTAAATATGATCAAGTCTATTCCTGTCATGAAAACAATGCACCCGATGGTATACCTGATTTATGGCCTTTTAATTTATGTACAGCTGATAACATGAGTCATTTCTAAAACCAGAGACTCTGTGGATGCTGACTTCCTCCAAACACATTTAATTGATTGCTCACACTTTGTTTTCCGGCCGTACGTGTTATTAGTCATTTGCGGCGAGATGGCCCCGGCGAGGCACTATTTCTATTTGTTTTATGTATTTGACTGACGCGCTGCATTCTCTCCCAGGGAGCAAACCAAATATCCTGCTCAAACCGGAGATTGGCGGAGGGTCGGTCTGCACAATGCACTCAAATTGATTTAATTTATTTTCGCCATGCCGGTGACCATTCAAGAAGATGCTCTGTCTCACAAAGGCACTATTGTGTTTTTTTTACTGAAACAGAGGGGGCAGGGAAGGCAGGGCCACTGACGCTGCAATCTAGTATAACAGTATTGTAATAACATTGCAGACACTGTTGTAATTCAGCAATTGCATGGTAATAAATTATATCTACTCATGTATTGTTTTCTATGCCCGTTGTACTATGTTGATATTTATTCTTCCTGTACAGATATCTATATCTATATGTTATATCCACAGCCATGATAGCAACCATATTGCCACTTAACCACAGCTATTGCCATTTATATAAAACTAGTGCATGCCCGTTCAAATCGTAAGACTTTCTAAGACATCTGAACGGCACAGTTTAACAAGGTGTCAATGGCACGGTGCTGTGTTCCACGATGGAAGATGAAGAATGAAGCCCCGCCCCCCGCTGGCTCCCTGTTCGCTGTTTATTGAAAGTTTATTCAAATTGGACGAGTCTCGTGTCCAGAATCGCACCAAAGTCGACGCTGCACGTCGGTGGGTCCCCAGCAACACACCCACCAAGTGTGAAGTAGCACAGATCAACGGTTCAAGTTCAAGTTCAAGTTCAAGGGATTATTTGTCACATACATACACATACGGTCATACATATATGGAGTGAAATGTCATGACACCCGGTGATTACGCACAATAAGCTCCATAAGCTCGAAAAATACGAAAGTCAAGATAATCGAAGGACGTACAGTTACACAGACAGACGGACAGAGATCCCTTCCTTTGTAGCTAGATCAGATAGATTTAAGTTAGATGATCACATTTAGAAAATTCTGTGTATTTAGTATAATTCTTTTTCTTTTTTGTATTTATGCGTTTTGTTTTTATGCAAATTGTCTTTTGTAGAAGCAATGCACCAATCCTTTCCAGCACAAATTCCTTGTATCCTTTATGAAAATGTACTTGGCCGATGAAGCAGATTCTGATTGTCTGATCCAGATTCATATAAATAATTATGTGGTGGTGGTGGTGGTGGTGGTGGTGGTGGTGGTGGTGATGGTGGGCAGGAATGGAGCCGCACTAAAGTCTATTTTTAAAGCAATAAAGCGGCGTTTTATGACCGGCCCTGAATCAGCCTACCATCTCGCGCTACGTTCTGCCCCAATAGAAAATTTTCAGGTAATCAGTGAAGCTGCAAATGTACATAAAAGAGCAGATTGGACTGGAGGTACCGACCTATTTCTGCCCCTTTGCGATCAACTGGACTGCAATATCAGAAGGTAAACTATTAACATAATGTGATTAGACTGTGGAGATTGCCGGTCCATCAGAATGTCCAACAGAGACGCCCTTTTTACAACTCTGTGACAATAACTTATGAAAGGAACGACCTCTTAATACACACGCAGCATTTTCAATCTGTCTAGCCGACACATTCCTCAGCCCGTGCCTATGGACCGTCTTGTTAAAATGCACTGCATTCCTTGTCAACCAAGGTTATAATGACTCTTCATCCACTCTTCCAGGCACTACGAAAGGTCATACTTTCATGGTTCCAGGAGCCGTCAATCTCATTCGTTAGAATACAAAGGGCCGCAGCAAAAGCTGACGTCATCCGCTATCTCTACGGGCTTTCAAGAGGCATCTCAGCTCTTCTCTACGGGAAATGGAATTCAGTTAATTGTTCGCTTCATATATTTTTTACAGTGAAGTTATGTATATGTGAGTGTGCAGATATAAAAAAAATATTGGCAATGAATAAAGGATACAGTATCTTCTATGCACTTTTCTTTACATCTGGTTCATTTCACTGCTTACCCAATGTTATGTTTTTGCAGTGATTTCGTCCTTTAAGGTCACAGGTCCAGAGAAGTGGAGGGGAAAAATCCAGAGCTCCAGTGGTAAAGGAAGAGTCCCCAAGGCAGCCAATTTGAGGGATGACTGCTCCTGAAGCCAGGCAAGCATGCTGGAAAGTGGTGCATATATAATTTAAAGTTAAAAGTATTGGTTTTTCTGGGTTGATTTTTTTTTAATGGTGCACGAAGCCATATTTTATGGAAAACATTTTTAGAGTGGTCAAATCTACAGTGGTTTCTAGTTATTTTTTTTATTCAATTTTTAACGCATAATGTTTTGCAGGGTTATTTGCACCCATTCGTACAGAGCTGGTGGAGGTGTACGTATTGTGCACGTCTTTCTTGAGCTCAATGGTTTCAATTCACTGCTCTCGCCTTAGCTCATGTAATATTATGCGTCCAAACGGTACAGTGTTTTTTTTATAGTTTTTTTTTTTAAGAATAACGACCTTTGACAAGCCTTTAAAAACTGGCCAATCCATCCCTAGTCTGGGCTGGCCACCCGCAACACAACCTGTTGGCATCCGTGTTTGGTTTCACTCCTTAAATTCCTCATTTTCTGTTAAGTTGTCCATTGTGATATCTTGCCTAATTCCGGCATTAATCACTCAGGTCCCACTTTCCCTCGCTGGTGAGAGACACGAGTCCTTGGGCGTCACACGCAAATTGATTACCTTTCATGGGTTCAGCGTAATGACAGGGGGGGGGGGGGGAGGCTAATTCCTGGAGTGATGAATGTTGAGCGGAGTGACTCAAATCCACTGGGAGACAAACAGACCTTGGGCCGCTTGGTGAATTGGCCGCAGCCTATTCATTAATGACGCTTCGATGATGTTAGAGCTCGTCAACACAAAGCCGCCGCTTAACACCAAAATCGAGAGAGACAGAGATGCGATGAGCGAGGCGGACATGTTTATAAATCCAAATTTGCAGGTGTCATTGTCGTTTCAGGGAACAAAAGGAAGGTGCAGGCGGTCACTCAGAAGCACATTGACATCCCTTGGTGCTCTTGTACTTCAGCCCTTGTACACCTGCGACACATGAGAACATTGCGTCGCCCCCCCGCCCGAAATTGATAGGATTGTAGTTTAGGACGCATTGTTGACAATGTGTCTTATTAAGCATATATGTTTTTAACAGTGTGTTCATTTAGCGCAATTGCGGCAGTCATTAAAAATCCTCAAATCCTTGAATTTCTTGCCTTGATTCCCAGCTGTTCCTTCATTTTTGCAACGGTGGAGTTTTCTTCCCAGCTCACAGAAAAATATTAAATATTTTAGGTGTAGGTGCTACCCGCCCAACCCAGTTGCTCTGTTCTCACACACGTCCTCCCAAAATGTCAACAGACGCATACAAGTCATTATTTTTCATTTCATACCTAGTGTAATTCTGACTCCTGTCGAATTGTGAGACATAAAGTGTCCCCGTTACGCACTGTTATGCACGGTGATCTCTTCGGTTTCATTCAATTATAAATACATCTACAATAAAAAAATAAAAAACACTGTTATGATTGGTTTTGTTTGGACAAACAGGGTTGACAGCCAAGTGGTACGGTAAACGACAAATGAATGATGCCCCATGCGAGCAAGAGCACAAGCGGATATTATCAGTCACTGGATTTCCCCCTGCTTTCTGTCTGCCTCCCTGGCACGGGAGAAGGTCAGAAGACAGGGTAACAATAAAAGCCCAATTTCCAAGCGAGCATTACATTTAAGGCTTGTACCCTAATGAGGCTTGTTGTTTGCCCGGACTAAATGGCAGCAAATGGGAAGGATCTCAGACAGCAATTTCTCATCGCAGCCTCCCAGCCACACATGCAAGCAGCCAAGGGGCTGAATCCCACTGAGCAGCCTCCCGGCATACGATCCCCATTTGTGTGCATTGAATTTATTTATTTATTCTTTTTTTTTTTTTTTACACTTTCTCTTCCGCCGTAATTAACCTGAATGGATTTCCAGCCCTATTTAATACAGCAGATCTCATTAAGCGGAAAGGGGAGTCCAATCGAAACTGTGCTCCTTCTGTGTGCTCCTTGCTTGTGGTGCGTGGCTACTATTCCGGGGGGGGGGGGACAGGTGATGTTATTTCTCACATCCCTCTCTGTCTCTGTCTCTGTCTCTGTCCCTCGCTCCCCTCTCTCCCTCTCTCTCTCTCTCTTTCTCTCTCTCTCTCTCTCTCACACTCTCTCACTCGCTCGCTCAGCCACCATGGTCCGGTCCTATTCTTTGGACGGTGCCTCACCTCGTGTCGAAGGCCATTTCGCCGCTATTATCTTGTTTGGAGGAGCGTCGAGGTTAAAGGAGAGACTCGGATCTAGGAACCCAGACCCGGGATTTTACCTCACACTAGGCTTTCTGCGTTTCGAACAATCGCAGGAAGCCCATCTGATGAGTATATATTTGGCTTGAATCGATTAAATACGTGTGCAATTAAACAGAACAAGCAAATGCTTCCGTATAATAGTAAAATAGCTATTATTATGGACACGGTCCAACTGAACATTCTCAATCGGAATCTATAAATTTATAGTAAATAATATGATGACATCATAAAGGGTCTTATTGTAAATCTCATCTCGCTCAAATTTTGAACGACAATGCGTGTCGCGTCACAGAACTGGAAATACCGAATATTTTGGGTCAAATTTGTTCGGTTTTTCACTAATATTTGCTCCGTATGTGGATCGATTTGGATTCAACTGAAACCACAACATTCTTGTTATATAGCGGTTTAATCTTGCTTACACCGAAGTATGTGTTCCAGATCATTTTCGCCAGGTTTGACATATTTCGGACTGTCGTACTGGCATGTCGGTCTTAAAGTCGCTCAAAATGTAGTCAGTTTTTCGCTAATATCTGCTCCGCATGTGCATCGATTTGGATGAAACTTCAACCACGAGGTCTTTATGACAGCGCGGTTCAAACAAGACACAAAGCGTGTTTGTGTGTTATGCAGAAGTTGGTTTCCAGATAGTTTTAGGCTTCCATAGTCAGAGAATTTGGGGTTATTTTCCTCTTACAATAACAATAAGGGGCTGCCGTACAGTTACAATAGGGGCTGGACCCCTAACAATAATAAACAAGTCAAATATTGCCTTGTGATTCAATTGAAGTTCTTTTAAGAATTAGTTTCATGAATTTTGATGTGAAGGATGAACAGTGAAGTGATTTATAAGCCTATTACATGGGTGATTTGATCAATGGCAAATGCGTCACTATAAATTCCGTCTTTGGGCTGAGACGGTTACATTGCGCCCGGCCCACACACTGCGGCAATTACACAGGAATACTAAATAATAAAGTCTGAATTCTGTCTCTCAATTCCATACTGGACAAGCGCAGAAAAAAAAACTGATGCAATGCTGGGTAATCTGCAGAAAGAGGTTTCGCATGCATTACGGTGATTCATTTTAATGAGTTTCACTGGATAGTGACACGCCATGCAACGTCTCAGCTCCATAATCGTATTAAGCTGGCCGGTTTGTAGTTCTAAAACCCAGAACTAATTTAACATGTTCCAGGCACAGGCTCCTTCTTTAAATCTACCACGTAGCTTTCCTGTTGGGTTTCAGCCGGCATAAAATAAGGAGCGCGGTTTACAAAGATGTGCTGCAATCCAAATTACATCAGCAAATAGTTCCCTTGTTATATACGAAGCTTTCATGGTTCTGGTGGGGGGATAGCTTGCCAGCTTACTGGTTTTTCGGTATAATTCAGAATTTGGTTAAAGATCCAATTGATTACATACAAAGCCTCTCATTAATGGCACATGGCACCCAACCCCTCACACACATCCCCATATATCAAGCAAGAGCGTGTCAAAGGAATACAAAACACTGTTTATATACTAAAATAGTTAATTTATCAACGGAGCATGAAAAAATAGAGTTAATTAAGTTCCCTTACAGCAGGGCTGAGCTTACAAAGGGAAAACTTTGCTGAAAACACAAAGATGGCTGTAAATAATAATAATTAAAAAAAAGGCGTAGTTTAACGGTTGGAGTAGAATTGTTTGAGGTTATTCTGAAGCTGAATACAGTAAACGACGTTCCCACCCAAATCAAGACCCCCTCGTCCGAGGAGTCCTGGATATTCCTTATAACGTTTAATACCATCATCACACATTACGGTTGTGCAAACCCTGTGACAATATACAAGCGAATGAGATGCGGATGGTGTCACGGACCACCCGCGTCCCGTTCACATATATTTTGTTCTATTTCCGACATCTGAACTAGTCCATTGTATTCAGATCTCCCCTCCTGGCTGGTGCTCCTTGCAGCCCGACTCCGACGACTTTGGCACCTTCTGCCATTTCCCATTAACAGCTCCCACATCACTCACGGTTCCTGATGAGAACAGCACTTTTCATGTTGTGCATAATCATGCAGCAATAATGTATGTTGGCGGGGCCATTGTTACCAAGTGTCTGCGGGTGGTCCCGTCTGTCGGATGTGTTTTGCAGGCTTTGTAGCCGGACCAAAATTCCCTCCTTGTTTTGTCCTTGTTTGAGCTGTTTGTGTCACTTTGGTTGCCGTCCCAGGTTCACCTCTGTCTCTGGCTAGCATTGTGCTTCCACGTCTTCGGGGTCTGACTTCATACATGGCCACTTAGCGAGATGCCAGTTAGCTGCGTGGTTCTCAAACATTTATAACATTTCTAGACTGAGTAGTGAGAAGCATCCTGTTAAATTACGACTTCACAAACGTAAATTTGTTGATGCAATTTGAACAAATCGATGACGCTGAGGCCACTATCTTTGGACAGAGCATTGTGAATTGCTCATTTTGAACAATATTGTGGTGCGGGTGGTGTGGTTTAAGCAGCCACACCTGTCATGGGTCTAGGTAATTGGGCCCGGGATCAGGGTGGCTGTACACCCGTTGCTCGTTAGAGTAATCAACGAGCAACAGGTAAAACCCACATCCCCACACACACAGGAGTGGAGCCCTTGTCATGACATGTTTTCCATCTACGGCTTGTTCCACTCTCTCCAATAAGACTGGTACTTTTCAACCCCATTGCCTGTGACTCTGTGTCTGGCCTGTGGCAGGCGAAACTGTCACAAATGTGTGTGTATATATATCTATATATATATATATAGATATATATATGATATATATATATATATTTATTCACTTTGTGGTCACAAAGCCACATGCATTCAAATGAAAAGAGGCTGCTGACCAGTGCCACTGGTCTCTGACTGAGGGTGTCACTCGCACTCACATCTCTCCATCACAATTTGATTAAGATAGCCGCAGGCAGCAATGCGCGGGCTCCAGGGTAATCGGCCCTTTGTTAAACGTCAATGTACGAGTGTGCTTTGGCTCTCTGTTCTGGTCTGTTTTGTGACTGCAGAAGTTAATTTCTTCCGCTCTGGTTACAGTGTAATTCTATGATGTGGCAGTGTTTGCAGCTGTGGGTGGGTTTCCTACGCTGCAACTCACGTTATCCTTCTGAACTATGTATACATAGTTCTGTATACTGTATACATTGATATCTCTGGAATGTCTATAAATTCGGACAGTGATGTTATTGGGTTTTTATTTTGTAGAACTTACTCTGGTGCATGTCAGTTGTCCTCAGAAGCGTATATATTTATGACGTTTAATATGCTGCGCTTTGTCCAATCCAACTGTCCTCTGGTAATACTTTAACTTATCCTTTTTCAAACATAATAGAGTTTGAAACTTCTGGACAAAACTCGAACGACACGATGCTGGAACCGCCCCGAATACAAATCTTATTCAGATTGTCCGTGGGTTCGTCGGATCTATGACATCCATCAAGTTCTGACGTCCCCATTGTTGCCCAATAAATCAACTGCAATGCTATCATGTGACCTGTGCGAGCCTTCATTTGCGCATGCGCGCACATGCGGTACTGATAAAATATATAATTTTTTACTCAATCATTCCATGAGAACCACACACCACTCACGTCGGGGCTGAACCCCTAATAATTGTGCTTTAATTTTTTTTATTTTTTTGCTCTAATCATACTGCAGTATTTTCTTTCTGGCTTGATAGTGTTTTTCAAAGAATGTCATTTTGTTGCCATGAGTTAATGTGCTATTTAAAGTCAGACCTAATGAAGCTTGCCGTAACTAATTACGTAGTAAATTGCCCTGTCGCGGCGAGGCAGTTATAAAGCACAATGCCATGAAAAGCATATTCCTGCGATAGGTGTACAGTAAATGTCCTCATTAGTGTGGTGCAGGTTATCAATCTTATTCACATTCAACACTCGCAGGAAATCAATTTGACCACAGGGTAGATTTGGACACTTTGATTGACTTATGTAAATCAAGGCGTTAGGTGGAACACGTAGTGCGGCAACAGTTGTAAACATAAAAACATATGTGTTGACGGTGTGTCGGTAACAACAAATATAATATCATCATGGTTCACGCACGTTACAGTTTTTGGTTTACACGCATTGCAGATCACATGTTTGGGACTATAGCCACTGTTATTATTTGCCTACCCTTTCTTGGGACAGTCATGTGTTGATGCAGCATCCAGATCTTTTTGTTGATTTTGTAGTTGGAACTCTAATATTCTGATGTTATATTAATTTTGTGAATAAATCAACTACTGAGAATCATAGACTCTTATAGACCTTAGTCTTATCAGTAACTAAAAATATCATTATTGGTGTTGGTATCAGTATCTAATGTGCAAGAGTCTGTACTCTGACTTGGTCCCCGAATTACCATATTGACCATAAACCAAACCTATCCAAAAAAAACTAAAATATCTTTTAATAATGCTTTCGTTAACGCCACAACAGAATTAGATAAAATGTGAAATAACACATTTTTCAATGGGTTTTACAGAATTCCAAATTGTATATTTGTCATTTAGAATAGACAAACAGAGGGTATGGAGGAATAAATGGTCTTATCTTAGTTTTTTAGTTATCCAGAATCTAACTAAGTAAATCCATTTTAATGACCAAGGAGCATCACAACCAGCCCAGAGCTTCAAAAAATAGTTCTTTTTAGGATTTATGTTTATTTATATAGTTATGAGGGGGGTGGCCAGTCATTTTTTTCTGCATACATATATGGGAGTCTCTACCCACATGTACAGGTTTAGGGAGGGAGACGGGAAGTGGAGCGCCGACATGGCAAGGACTTCATTCGTGCTGGTTACAGAAGGGCTCACTAGCACGACAGAAAGATAAACTAAAAGGCGCTGACAGAGTTTGTTTTGCGTGGACGTGCACAGGTGTTTCAGCCTCGTGCGCCTCGGCCCCCGACTGAAAGACAGTCCAACAACGTACAAGAAGACTCTCCCAGCCGGGTCCGACCAATTGGCGCCAAAGAGGCTGATTGGGCAGACCCGGTAAAGCTGCAACGCTACGGGGCGAAGCCAGCGCCGTCACCTGCAAACCATGCCTTAACCACACCCCCTCGTCTGCCACAATATATATATATATATATATATATATATAGTACAGTATATATAGTGTGGTTATTGTTGTTGTTTTCACAGTAATTCCACTTTGCTGTTCTCCACACAAATCCTGTGAGTGAAGGACTGCACGTCTCTCCTTTTTCGCTCTGCTGAAGAAGGAGAGACATGCCTCCTTCATGGCGTGCTCAAATCTGGTGTTTTACTTTCTCTCCTTCGCTCGCTCTCTCTCTCTCTCTCTCTCTCTGCCTCTCGCTTTACTACATCCTTTGGTGTCTGGAACGGTTTGACGTGTCATTGCAAAACTGGCAAGGACTCGCCCTCACGGTCACAGGACTCACAGGACAAGAAATATGTGGAAAAGACTAGCTGTTAACAGTCGACCTTGGGGCAGGTTTTCTCGGCAGACAATGACAGTTAGCAGGGGGAATGAGATTTTCTTTTGTCTTTTTTTTCTTTTGCTGAATATTAATTTGCTTTTAATAACTATTTAACAATCTAATGAATTCAGTTATGTCCCCCATCAATGGAATCCCACAGATAAGTCCTTGAGTTCATTTCCTTTACACATCAACAGCACAGGACAAGTGTTTGACTTGCATAAACCCTGTCCAATCCCTCAATCCATCTTCTTTGGCCAGTCAAGGTTACATTTTTTTCCCCTCATCACATTTTCTCTGGCAGAATTTGCCTTTTATGATCAATTTCCTTCCATATATCTGTGCCAAAAAGAAAGAATGTACAAAATTGTACATATATATTTTCTTATTTTTTAAAAACAGAGGCTGGATAATCCATTGTCTTTACCCATGACGTCATGACGTTTTTTGTATTCTCCTTAAAACTGCTCCTTTAAATCCCTCCCCGGGGAAAGAATGCGAAATGTGCGAGAGAAGCTTTATTGCCGAGGTAGAGCGCGGCCCGAGCTCGGCTGTCAACTCACCTCAGGGTTCTGAAGTTGCATCAGCGGCGTTCAATTACTTTGCCGATGGGCGCCTGATGAAATCTTTTTCTTTTTCCAGCCAATGGTCAGGGGGCGCTGGCAGAACACTCACAGGGTGGTGAGCGCTTGGGGGCACCAACCAAGACTCTCCTGTATCTTTCAGCCACTTATCAATCTCACAACCCCGCCCACCACCACCCACCCCCTCTCCCATTAATAACGTGATTCAGACTTTCATTTCTCCCAGCCTCTTTCAATTTAAAAACCCCTCACCTGCTGTCATGTCTTCCCTGACACCAAAAATCCTCCTCTTATGGGTGTCTTTATAAACCAATTTCCTTGGGAAAGAAATCAATCGATTAGAGGCTGACTCTGAGAGGGGAGAAAATTAAACAATTAGGGTTGCACCATTGAATAAACCTGCTGAAATGGGCCTGTCCAATCACTTAACAAGCTGTAGTTTAATATTCTGGAGAGGTGGCGAAATGTCAGCATACAGATAACCTTTTTAAAGACCAATTTGTTTTTCTCAATTATTTCACCCACTCTATTAGCTAAATTACCAACTTGGAGTCTGCCCCTTGCTGAAGTTGTTGATGTAAAGGGTTGCACAGCATGCTAATGAATGCATGGATGCAATTTAAAACTGTTTCGTGATGGGAGGGTATGTGGTCTATGATAACGGGATTTCAAGACACACTGAGAACAGGTAGGGGGGAAAAAACTCATTATGCTTAACAAAAACATATTTGACATTTTAAATGATCTTTATTTACTTAGCGTCGCTTGAGTTTGGGCTTCTGACTAGAGCCCAGCGGGTGGATGCGGGGGAAGTGGAGGGAGCGGAGCAGCACAGCAAGCAAAGCGGGTAGGGCAGGAGCGACGGCTGCTTAAATAGGCCGGCCCATAAGGGCGTGGAAGGGTGTTGCGCCGTTGAGTTGTCGAAACTTGAGAAACGCACCTTTACTGCGGGCATTTTTTCCCAAACAGAGGCAATCAGCTCGGAAGTGTGGTCTACCAACTCGGAATGACAGATTTCCGAGTTACAGGGGAACGCAGCATAATGTTGAGTAAAATCACTCACTGTTGTTGACATAATGACACACTAAACATCTCAACACACAAAACCTATGGGTGATTTTAAGGAGACACACACACACACACACACACACACACACACACACACACGCACGCAGCACACACACACACGCTTCGCATTACAAGTTAAGAAGAAGCTAGACTTTATTAATCCTAGTGGGGAAATGAGTCCTGTTTTAACATGTGTAAGATGTGTGACAAGAATATAAAAAACTTAAGAGGATGAAACAAAATTGTACATACTCAAAAGCCTTTTTTTACATATACATACATACACATTTATAGTTCAAATGGGCACATGTGGAAAAAAGCCTTTTTTCAAAATTGTACATACTCAAAAGCCTTTTTTTACATATACATACATAGACATTTATAGTTCAAATGGGCACATATGGAAAAAAAAACTTTTGCTCAGAGGGTTGAACACAAAAGGCGTCTATCTCTGAGTCCGTCTGTTGGCTGACATTTTTAAAGATGTTTTTCAACAGTGTGTTTTTTTTTTTTATCACATGCTCTTTTGATGCATGTGTAATTGGAACACATTATCCCTCCTAGCTTCAAATGAGGAGCGCCCATTGAAATGAAGACAGCAGAAGATGGATTTCATAATTGTGTTGTAATCGTTCACAAAATAGACCCAAATGTGATGTGTGAGTGTGTGTGTGTGTGTGTGTGTGTGTGTGTGTGTATGTGTGTGTGTGTGTGTATGTTTGTGTGTGCGTGCGTGCGTGCGTACGTGCATGCGTGCGTGCGTGTGTATTTAGAGACACCACTTTGGAGCTTTAGCTGATTTGAGACACGTTCATTCTCAAGGCTGATCAAGTCAAATGTCATTAAAAATGTTCCATCATTTAATTATTATTTTGTGGCATAACAACAGACGGCTGGCAAGGCCTCCCTCATCCCAGAGCAGACAAGCAGCTTGTGCCAGCAGAGACAGAAAGCCCAGATCAAATAGAAACAGGCCAGACCAGGGGGGTTTGGAACTGAGTCTTCTCACACATGGAAAGAGAAATATATCAGGTTTTTAAGCAGTGAGAGGCACTAGCATGGAACTCAGTTATAAGTTTGAAGCATGAAAAGCTGCTACCGCCACAGTCCACATGGCGGTCTGCAGCCTCCATCTGCTCCCACGCTGGCACCGCCATCTTCCATACTCACTTCAGCTCTTCTCTGGAACCTCATTGTCAGCCAAGTTTTCCAAACACACATGTATTACAAAGAACATTCCAATACTGGCGTGTGTCTGTGCAGGGAGGTAGAGACATCTGCCTCCGTGTATCACCCCTCTGACAGAATCAGTGCTATACAATGTGAAATATCAAATAAAGATGAGTATAACAATGTATAGTATCCCTACATATATATACGAGAAATAGCATACCTACAGTAAGCCCCTTGAAAAGAAGTACAGAAGTACATTTTCATATACAAGGAATTTGTCATGGTGAGGATTGGTGCGATTCTCTTCAGACAATTAGCGGTAAAATTAGCGGTGTTTATTAATTGCATAATTTTTTTTTTCTTTCTTCTTTGGTACATGGGCGGTATTGTTCATTATATAGATATTTAAACAAGAGGTCAAACGTGTTCATAGCTTCTGCCATTGTTGATTTTTAGCCCTATTGTAGATATTTTGGCGTGTCGGTGAGTCACGACCACGTCTGTGATTCGGGTCAAATTTGGTCCGTTTTTCATTAATTTCTGCTCAGTACGTGGATCGATTTGGATGAAAGTTGAAACGCGAAATGTTTGTGACGTGCGGGTTCAAAAGAGATGCACTGTACTTGTAACTTCTGCTGTTCTGATAGATAGTTTTAGCCTGAAAAATTCAGAGAAATGTTCCCATGCAGGATTTACCGGGATCCCAGCCCGTCCTGATGCCCTGGAGGAGAATATACAGGGGCCTGCTGCGTCCGAACCCCAGGACCCATGCAGGATTTGCCGGGTCCCCAGCCCATCCCCGGCACACAAGAGGGAAATGGCCGGGCTCCGCCACACCCACGGGCTCCGCCACACCCACGGGCTCCTTTTCTTTCCCACACGCTCCCCCTCCTGCCGGCCTAAGGGAGGGTGAATGTCTACCAGCCTGGTCCTGTGGTGCCGCAGGAGGCTGTCTCCCCTTTCCGTGCTGCGCCCCCCTTCTGTTCCCTGCCAACTCCCAGTGCGGTGCCGCCGCGGGATATCAGGGAGCTGCGCAGACGTCTGGGCACTTGTGCGGGCACGTGTGCGGGCACTGCGGGCAGCCCGGCCACGACCGCTGGGACTGCTCCTGGATGGAACTCGGCCAGGTTGTCCGGGTCGCCAGCCTGCCGGACCCCTCCCCCGGTCAAGAAGGGGCCTACCAAGTACCGGTAAGGCTACAAGGGGGTAGACATCAGGATTTCACAGACGATTGTCCAGCAATGTCTGGTTCGACCCGGAGACCATGATTTTGGCCACAGATTGGCCAGGGTTTGATGCGTTGATGAGAGACGCGGGGGAGTGCGTTCACTGTCAGTCGGGAGATGTGAGTGTTGCACATGGTGACGGGAAGGGGTCGTCGCTGGCGGGATGGGTGCAGGGGCGACGAAATCCCAAGTGGGATCTTCCCCGGGCGCCTTGACCTTCCCTATCGATGATTTTCCGCAGAAGCAATCGCAGAATTACTCCCTACGTGGGGCATTTGAGGGGGTAGTGAAAGTCGATGGTGTATTGATGCACCAGGACGCTGTGCTCACTCACCCGTATTTTTCTGTGATTAGGGAAAGGTTATATTGAGTGAGCCATGACACTCAAAAAGGAGAGGAGATAACCCAGTTGTTGGTGCCGAAGAGCCGCCAGGAAATGCTCTTCCAGGCGGCTCACCATAAACCAATGGCTCGGTCACGATAAAACACGACAGCGGATAATGGCCCACTTCTATTGGCCAGGCATTTGGACAGATGTGTGTAATTGGTGCACTGTGTGTCCTGAGTGCCAGTTAGTACACCCTTCGGCTACACCAAGGGGGCCGTGTAGGCCCCTCCCCCTAATCAAGGTCCCGTTCGAAAGACTTGGTACGGACCTCATCGGGCGGTTAGACTTCAGTGCCCGCGGGTATCATTTTGTGTTAATCCCAGTGGATTATGCAACCCGGTACCCCGAAGCAGTGACCCTGTGCAGTATTATAGCCAAAAGTGTGGTGCAGGCGCTGTTTCATGTCATCTCCCAAGATAGCCGTAATTGGGAGTGGTTGGACTCCCTGTTGTTTGCGGTAAGGGAGATTCCTCATACACCACCATGTGGAGATGACCCCGGGGGTGAAGGTGCACTCTCGGCCGTATCGCCTGTCCAAACATAAACGCAAGATCATGCAGGCGGAATTAGAGGCCATGCGTGATAGAGGAGTCCATGAGTGACTGGTCTAGTCCCATCATGCTGGTGGGTTAGCCCGATGGGTCGGTCCGGTTCTGTGTAGACTACCGAAGGGTGAACGCACATGTGTCAAAGTCTACCTGAAACCCTGAGTCAATTAACTTCTCGATTGGTTAGGTACGGTTCCTTTTTTAACGACACAGGATTTAACCGAGGGCTACTGGCAGATTCCCAAAAAAGTGTGCAGTAGGACGGAGGGAGATACGGTATCTGGGGTACTTGGGTGAAGGCCTGGTCTGATCCCAGCTTGATAAAACTGTTGTGGTCGCAAACACGCCGAAAACCCAAGACCAAGGAAGAGGTGAGGCAGTTCTTGGGGCTGGCAGGCTACTATAGGAGGTTTGTACCGAACTTTTCGGAGCTAACCAGCCCCCTGTCCAACTTAACTCGAAAGACTGCTCAAGATGTTCCAGTGCTCCAGTGGTCAGAGAAGGGCCAGCAGGCGTTTGTGAGGGGAAAGTCAGCTCTCTGTGGGAAGCCAGTGCTGTTTAACCCTAACTTCTCTCTCCCTTTCTGTCTGCAGACAGAAACGCATCGGACAGAGGGCTGGGCACAGTCTTGTCCCAGGAGCTGGAGGGGACTGAGTGGCAGGTGCTGTACCTCAGCCGTAAACTCTCAGAGGTGGAGTCGAGGTACAGCACACTGGAGAAGGAGTGTGGGCCGTCGGTTCCTTCTCCTATTCCCTCCTGAGATGTGCTTTCACACTCTGTTTGGACCACGCCCTGCTGTAGTGGCTCCACCGCATGAAGGACACAAACACCCTGATCACCCGTTGGCTGCTCTCCAGCCCTTTAACTTCCGGGTGGTGCATAGGCCAGCGGCGCAGATGGTCATGGCCGACTTTCTCTCCTGCTGGAGGGGGCGGTGCCGGCCGGACGGCTCCCCAGCCTAAGTCAGGCAGTGAGGATACATGGCGGAGCAAGGGTCGTTGTTAAGCCCGGCTGCAGACGGCAGCACGGCTCCCTTTCCCGTGGCTGCCAAGCTGCCTCACATCGGCCAAAAAAGTGGCCGCCTGATTTGTCCAACTTGAAGCATAGAGCTTTCTTAATGTTTTTCTGTCTTGCAGAGAGGATCGTGAGCACAGGCTCATCAGCTGATCAGAGCGGAACACCATTCCTCCTGCGCCCGAGATTATCAGAATAATAATAGTCATCATCCTCATCACCACTATCATCACTCTTATTTATTATTGACATTTGTGGCCAGCGTGCCTATCTGTTCAACGTTACAATAAAAAGCACTCACCATGTTGGCGAACCACGGTAAGAAAGACTCCATTTCCCTCCCTAAACCCCTACCTGTGGGCAGAGACTCCCACACAATCACTTGTACATTTGAGTGAACTTGATTCGACGTGGTCACAGGTTTTTGTGGAATAATGTTTTTTGTATTGTTCATTAATCGAGCAAAGTAATAAAAAGAGATAAAATATCAATTGAACAGATCCACAGACCAGGTGAGAAGGTGCATAAACATACATGAATATGCATGTTCATAGATTATGTCATTGTTGTGTTCCAGATACATTTAGCAGGGTTGGACACATTTTGGTGTTGAATGCAATTAGACCGAGTCTGTGATTTAGCTCAAATTTGGTCGGTTTTTCACTAATTTCTGCCCCATATGTGGATCGATTTGGATGAAGCCACGAAATGTTTGTGACATACCGGTTCAAACCAGGCGTCAACAGTGTTCGTAGCTTCTGCTGTTCTTCTTTTTTCAAATTGTTTTCGATTTAAAAATTCTGAAAAATATTTCCAATAGCGGATAATAATATTAATATTAATAATGCAATAAAATTAAAAGAAAAATAAATTTTAAATATGAATGATTTTTCTTTCCTTTTTTGTTTAAATAACCCCAAAAAGTACAAAACAGAAATAGCCAAATATATAAAAGATTAAAAGAAAAAATATTGGTATGGGTAGTAGTGATAGTAGTGCATGTGCGTGCTGTTTTTTCCCCCCTTGGTCTCTAAAAAAAGAAAAGAAAGTCATCTTAATATAACACGGCTTCCAGGCAATCTTACTTCAGCAGACTTTATTTGTGGGATGAAGTGACAGGAGGATGTGCTCTTGTTATTAGAAATGGTTTCTGCGTGGTCAGTGAGATGCACTGTAAATGGACCTTGTGTCGGGCTCCAATTATTTTGTTTTCGCATGTACTATATGAGAAAGCACAGAGAAATCGGTTTTCCAGAAGCTTAATCAAAAAGGGGAAATGAAAACAATTGGGCTCAATTAAAATATCCAAATTATGGACTCGTGTTCTGGACAGTTGTAGATTTATTCTTTTTTTAAGGAGTTGCATCTGATCTTGCCTCCATTTGTTCACATGTAGGCCTGCTGTAGAGACAGTTTTGGGGGGTTGGATTATCCTTTCTCCCCATCTAGTGTTCAGCAACAGAAGAGCACACGGATCTGCTGTAAGGTTAGCACATGACAGGAAAATGATTTCAGGAAGGAGGAACTATCACCCAAGTCAAAATCTGTCTCAGTGGGGCGAGACAGTTTCCAAAACAGTCCATAATAATGTGGAAACAATGAGAGGTTAAAAGACATATAGCAACTCATAACCCTGCACTGCAGTACGAGAAGGCCTGTGCAGAAACGGTAAGAGGGGTAGGTGCTCATAAAAAAAGAAATGAAAAGGCAAATGTACCACCAGTGAATCTGCACTGTCCTCGTCCTCAACGACCCGGATGTGTTGTTACACACTGAACTGAATTTAAATCACGAGAACTTAATTTGAATTGTGAGAACTGAATGGATTTTCAGTGAGGACCAATTATAGTTTCAGAGCAAATTCATTTCATTTCATAATATTACATTCCATTTCAAGTTTATTGGAATTCAGTTCCAAACTAATAAATTATATTTCAAATGATGGTATTCAGATTCAGCTTTTCGATGCAATTATTCAAGTTGAGCAATTCAAATTCAAATA
The DNA here is from genome assembly GCF_960531495.2 of Zeus faber. NCBI lineage: Eukaryota > Metazoa > Chordata > Actinopteri > Zeiformes > Zeidae > Zeus > Zeus faber. The sequence continues at coordinate 14,009,233 of NC_137200.1, forward strand.
TAAGTGATTCGAATTCAGTTTCTAGTGACACATGTTTCTGCCCATAATAAACACCTGGAGTAAAAGGCTTCTTCAGGGCGGCTGTGAACTCGTGGCACGGACGTCCGGAACAAAAAAGAACAATCCTGTTGGTATGACCACGCAGGGTTTGGCTACATTAGCATTAGCTGGCTGCAGCCAGACAGCAGCTCTTTGAGGTGAGCAACTAGACACACAGGACTGGGTTCAGCAAACATTTAAACATGGAATTTTCTTACTCCAATGTTAATGTTTGACATGATTAACACAATTGGGCGTGGTTTCAGTGCCTTCAGCAGACATGCCCCAAGCATCTCAGAGCAGAGGGAACTGCCTTTTTTTTTTGGTGTGACAAACTCAGAACACACATTTTCTTTACAGGGACTTTAAAGTAGGAGGTACTACTACATTTTCTCTTAAGTACTCAATATCCTGATGTCTTGTTTTCGATAGATATAAATGTAAATCCTGATTAACAGAATGTACACGGATATAAACACATATTTTCAAAACAAAATGCATTTTAATATAAATCAAAGTAAAAAAAGCAACAACAATACATGTGGGAAAGTAAAAAGTAAAGATATTTAAAACGGAGTAGTGGAGTAGTGGAGTAAAAAGTCTGAAGTTTTTGAAACTGAATGCACTTAAGTAAGTACAGACACTTGAAAAATGTACTGAAGTACTTGTACTTTGTTACCTTCCACCACTGCCAGTTTGAGTGAGGAGACAACTAACAGCCGTGTCAGCTGGAAACAACAGGAACAACCGGATCAGTCATTATTACACCAGAATGACAGATTAACAGACCTTGAGCTGAAATAGAATAAATTACAGCAAGTCAAAATACTCTCTTCAGGAGACATTTATAGATAGGTCTATTGTATAAGTACACGTGTCCAAATTTCACTAATGTTATTTCACTGCTGCCAGCCTGCTTGGGCCTCAAACCAAAATTCTCTGGTACTTTCGCAATCTGCGCTTGATGTCTTTTCATTACTGAGCTCCGTTTAAATTCTGTTAAGTATGTTCCTGCTTCCATGAGGGGCAAACTGCAGGAGTGAGTTGTCATCCAAGTGAGCAGGTGTGGCACATTTTACCTCTGTGTACAAACACATTTTGCTCTTTCAACATTAGCAAATAAACCAAATTAATATTGCGATACATACAGTATATCTCACATGTTTCATAACTGATATCTGCTGGGTCCAGGAGGCACCCAACCGAGTCTGCAAATTTAGCCTCCATTCCTCGTCAGCAACAGCTGGTCCCAAAAAATTGGGCCGTGAGTGCTTTTAACACACTAAATCTAGCTTTTTTCAACATTAGGTCTTTGGCAGGAAAAACATTTTTAGTCAATGATTTTATTATCAAGCACAATCTTGATGTTTTTAACTGAAACCAAGGTAATGGTGCAGCTGCTTTTATCAAGTCAACTCCTCCCAACATCACCAGAGCTAGGGTGCATAAGAAAGGAGGTGGCGCTTTGTTCAGTGATTCCCTCAAAGGCATCAGATTTTGCTTCTTTTGAATATGTGGCTCTTGAGTTGAATTCCTCCTCTCGAGCTAGTTTCCTAAATATTTACAGGCCTCCTAAATACTGTCGAACCCTTTGATGACTGGTGTCGGGGTGGTGTGATTTAAGCAGCCACACATCTCTTGGGGCTAGTTAATTGGGCCCAGGATCATGGTGTTGCTCGTCCAAGGAATCAACAAGCTAAATCACCCATCCCCACACACACACACACGGGAGGGAGTCCTTGTCATGACATGTTTCCATCTGCTCCGGGCTTGTTCCATCTTGCAACTCTCTACAATAAACTGGCACGTTTCACCACCATTGCCTGTGTCTCTGTGTTGGAGGTCTCTGAAAAAGCCACTCGGGTGGCGTGTGACAGGCGGATCTGCCACAATGACCTTACTGAACTGCTGTCTATAATCTGTATTGACTTTGACTGTGTAGTTATTGTTAGTGATTTTAACTTCCATGTTGACAACCCCCAGGACAAAGGGACTAAACGACTGTGTTGTGTTCTTGATAACTATGGACTGACTCAGCATGTGACGGAGCCCTCACACAACAAGGGGCACACTCTGGACTTCATCATCTCCAGGGTCCAGGGTCGGAAAATCTCGAAGGTGACTGATGTTGCCGTCTCTGATCATTCGTGTGTGTTCTTTGAGAGTACTATCTCCATGTGCACAAATGTTCAAACTGAGGTAATCCCGAAATGGTGTATCACTGAAAACACCAGTGAAATATTTAATCTGGCTTTCTCTTCCACACCCGAGTCAATCAGCATGTTAAGGTGAATGTGGTCTCTGGTGAGAAAAGATTTCCATGGAGAAATGCCACACTGCTAAGAAAAGAAAATAGAGAGTGTTGAAAAGCTGAACGGAGACGGCGAAAGAAAACAAATCTCCGCATTTATTATGACACCTCTAAAGAGAGACTTAATTTGGTGATAATTTGGAATTGAGAAATGCGAGGCGCTCCGTCTCTGACATCATCGGCAAAAACAATAAGACTGCATGTGCCTTGTGCCTGAGAAATGCGAGGCGCTCCTTCTCTGACATTATCGCCAAATCCAATAACAATGCACGTGCCTTGTTTGCCCGCAACTGTCGACTGGAATATAAACCTCCTGTGTCAGTAGCCTCTGAACTTCTTTCCAACAGGGCCTGTAATGAATTTGCCGCCTTCTTCATCGACAAAATTCAGAAAACCAGACACACAGTCAGCGCCGCAATATCAGGTCCAGGATATGTGCTGTCCCTGCGTCCACTTAAAATCAATTCATATACCATGACACAATTTGATCTGAACGACCATAAAAACTGGGAGGACATTCAAAAACATTTCAGGCCTCGCGCAGAGACGTTAAGAGGGGCAGGTGCTCAAAAAAAAAAAATTGTGGAAAAGGCGCATGGACCGCCAGCTCCGTTTTTAGGCATTTTGCCGCCCTGCGCAGTATTTCGACAGGGGGGAGTTCCCCAAGGCTCCATTCGGGGGGTTCTCACAGGCTGCCGCTTGCTCAGATTATGCAAAACAGCAAACCAAAAACCCCCCAAAATGTTTTTTTTTTTTCTTTTTTTTTAATGCAGATAACCATCTAATGGTAACAATGGCTCTGCAGGGCCTGGCACGGGACACACAGCTTTTTTTTTTTTGATTGTGTCATTCAATTGGGAAATGGACGAAAATAAATACATCTAAAATAAAAATACGCTTTTCATTATTTACCTAACTTTAGACGTGAAACGGTGACGGAGAGCAGAGATCGCTCTGTCTCCGTTACGTATTTATGCCACTGCTCTACACCTTCCTGTTATATGAGTTATCAGTCGTCAATACATTTTTAACTTAAAATAATTTTCGGACAGGATCTTAATTGTATTCTTTTGTGCAATTTAAAATGTAAAATTGTGAGGAAATCTACACAGGTGCTATGAAAAATCCTGACAGGGCTATAGCACCGGCAAGCCCCGGCATAGCGCCACCGCTGCAGATGGGTTACCGTGAGGCAAAGTATCATGGGAGTAAATAAAAAAAAAAATTTGAATTACCGCTCCAAAGACAATTTCAGTGGAAACAACTTGTAAGGATCTTGGTTACAGTGATCAACCGGTTCAGCTTGAATCAGTGTAAACCCTTCCTGCGTATGTAGTTATGAGTAGTAATGAAGGATTGCCGTCGTTTCTTCTTCTTCCCAGGGCCTCGAGGCGTACTGGACCCGTTGTTGTCTCGTCCCCCGCCAGAAATCGTGGTGTTGTCCGGGACTAAATTTCGACAGCCGCATTAAAGTACTTATGACTCAACAGAATTTGGAAAAACTTGTCCTTGCATTTATTTTCAGTAGACTAGACCACTCACACGCTGTCTTTACAGGTCTCCCTAAAAGATCAGACAGCTGCAGTTGATTCAGAACGCTGCTGCTCGAGTCCTCACTAAGTACCAAGAAAGTGGATCATATCACTCCAGTTCTCAGATCTTTACACTGGCTTCCTGTCCGTCACAGAATTGATTTCCAAAATACTACTGTTGGTTCCTAAAGCAATGGGTGGTTTAGGGACAAAATACATTTCTGACCTTCTGCCACGTTATGAACCATGCAGACCTCTCGGGTCGTCTGCGACAGGTCTACTTTCTGTCCCCAGAGGTAGCAGGTCTGCCACCTGCAGCTCTCACCTCTTTTAAATCAAGACTGAAGACCCTTCTGTTTTCCGCTGCCTTTTACTAAACCAAATTTGGGGCTTTTGATTAATTTCTTGCGGTGTGTCACTTTAATGACTCGATTATATGTATTTGATGTATTCTATTTTTTTACTTCATGCATTCTATGTACTGTATTCTATGTGTATTTTCATTTTAACTCTTATAAACTGTTTCTTTGGCACTCTGCCTTAATGTTTTGATGTTTGATGGAAGCACTTTGAATTATCTTGTTATTGAAATGTGCTGTACAGTATAAATAAACCTCCCATGCCTCATGTCCCATATATCGAGTATACCTTAGACAATTGTGCTGTGGTGAAAGTAGAAGTACTCCTCAATTTGACGTTCTATATAAACCAGTGGTAAAACTATTGGTGCTTGGTATTGGTAAAGTATGTACTCAAGTATCAATAGTAAAAGTATGTGTTCCACACATTTCGATGTGATGGCATAATCCCTCTTTCCTCCATTGGTTAAACAAACATGTTGAGGGTTCAGTTTTGAATGGTCAAATGTTTTCCCCTTTGTTCTACAGGCTCAAACATACAATTTGAAGCTTACAACAAAAACAAAATGAAAACTTGTATAAATATATACAATGAAACCCCACAAAAAAAAACCCCTACATATAACCTGTAAGTCACATCGTATTTGTAGTTGTTATTACCCATGTGAAAAGCAAGATATTTGGAATTAAAAGAAAATTCATCGGCCCCCGTCACAGCCTGCGAGCGATGTTTTGTTTGTTTACACACGTCATGGGAACGAATTAAGGATGTCAGATCATGTCAATCAACACCCACACCAGTGATGTCACAGTGTGTGTGTGTGTGTGTGTGTCTGTCTATCTGTCTGTCTGTGTGTGTGTGTGCGTGTGCGTGTGTGTGTGTGTGTGTGTGTGCCTGCGTGTGTGCCAGGCGAGTTGGGCATCAACATGCGTCCTGAGTCTAGCGGTTGACTCATCGCCCATATATCACACAGCCCATTAAAAACAGCAGTGGCTTGTTATCACTCTCTCCCTACCCTCCCCCCTCTCCAGCCATCATTCCCGTCAGCTTGGCGGAAGAGATACATCCCTGAAAGGCTCGCATGGCGGAGGAGTGAGGTAAACCTTGCGGTGAGTCACGAGAGGCGGGGGGAGGGAGGGGTGGTGACCCGCTCTGCGCACAGACTCATAAAAAAACATTTGCGGGGCCGTGTTGACATCGTATCTGTGGACCATCTTGGGGAAAAAAAACAACTAACCCTGTTGCCAAATCTCACTTTTGGAACCAGATGAAGATTAAATGATGATTTTGACGTTTTTTTTTTGACGTGTTTAGTTTTGTTGTTGTTGTTGTTGTTGTTGTTGTTGCTGTGGATATCCGCAGGTACACAAGCCACCCCCATGTGATATCCATTTCGAACATCATCACCCTGAATCGTAATATTTGACAAACTTTCATTTTATTTCCAAGGTAATATATATATATATATTATTTTTTTTACTGAGCCTTTCCAAGTGTAAAAAATAAAGCACCACTATGCCTTTTGAACGTTTTCACGCCTGGAGGTCAGCGGATAACACTGCAGGTCGAGTGGAAGGCTTGGCTCTGTGCCACCAGGGGCAGAGAGACATGCCGTCAGGAGCTCTGTCAGTCCCACTCTGCAACGGTGACTGGTGACTCAAGGTTTTCCAGTGATTCACGTCTGCGAGAGCGGCGAACCGGCAGCCGAGGACGCGCAGTCGGCCAGCCGTCTGCGCTCTCCAACTTCCGATCAGCTCCCCCCCGCGCCTCTCTGTTTTTACTATTTGTCCGTATTCTTTTTTTTTTTCTTTCTTCCTCCCTGCCTTTTAATTGTCGTAACCGCCGTTACTTGTTTTTATTCTTGCTCTCCGCAGAGCCCGCAGTGCCAGGCCCCGGGCCAGCTTGTTTTGGCAGCGTAGTTTCAAGGCCTTCTTTGTAGACCGCCGGGATGATCTGGAAAAAAGAAAACGACACACAAACACACACGCGCACGCACACGCACACACACACGCACACACACGCACACACACACACACACACACACACACACACACCTATTCCACCTGCGGGCCAGTGTAGCTCGACAAGGGGATTTCACCGCACTGATGACGGGGCACGGGCTTCCTTCCTGAGTCCACATAAATCTGTCTTTGGGCTCTGTCCTATAGTCTAATATTAAAGCTGTTTCCATGACGTACTGCTCAACGGGGTGGGGGCTGTTGTTGACAACGGGAGCTGCTTGGACGGGGAGAAAAGGGGTTGCGGTTAGATTCCACTCTCCCTTGATCTGAACACAGGCCCGCTGACCTGCCGCCACTTTCCCTCGATGTCGTTGGAAGCGCGGCGCAGCGGCGTGAGCTGAAATGCCTGCACACCGTATACAGGCAATTCAAACGGGAGTTAAAAGCCAGGTCAGCTCAAAAAACAAACAACAAAAAGAAACAAAACGTTGTCATTCCACTGCGGGCGCCACTCACCGTCCCCTGCGTTCCTTCGCGATTCAAGGCCGCTGTGCCTCTGCCTCGTCGGGCGGCGCTTTTATTTTGCTGAGCATGAACGTAAAATGACAAGAATGGACTTGCAAAGACATTTTTTCAAGCAAAAGAAGGACCTCTGTCATCTAGACCCAGGCAAAGGCTACAGACCTAAGGCTATAATCAAAGGCGCACACCCCCTTGCTCTGCCCCCCCCCCAACACACACACACACACACACACACACACACACACACACAGCACATATGCATACATGCATACACACACACACACGCCCGCAAGCACGCACTCACGCACACATGCATACACGCTCACACACACACATGCACACACGCACACATGCACACACACACTTGCACGCATGCACACATGCATACACACACACATGCATACACGCACGTAGCGATTGGTGAGGAACACATGAGACGCAAAAAGCACAAATCATATCTTATTTTGATCATGTTTAATGATGGTGTCAGAAAAAAATAACGACAACACGTATTGCCATCTTCTTGTGCTAGGCAGCAATTAAATACATTCTTTCACATGCTCACTTTTGTTCCAGGGATGACCGTAAAGTTGTAGTAAACAGTAAACAGTTTTTGCAAGTTCATTCCGTTCCAAATGACATTTTCTTACTTTTTTCCAATGGATTCAGACCTGAGATATATACGTAACAAAAAATAATTCACCTCTTTGCCAATTAGTTTCATGATTTTTATCGTCCATTTATATTTTAGACTATGTACAGTACAATATCTTAGATGACTTAAATATGTATTTTTACATCTTTGGATGGCACTTTATAAATCCAGTGTAAATTGGACTTAGAAACCCACTGTGCATAAATGCATTGCAGAAAAAAAACATGGTTACTGTGAAAGTAATCCATCAGAGTTTCCATTCAATTTGCCAACTGAATATGTAAAGTCAGTTAATTACATTATTCTCCTATACGGAACAGTAGCAGACTTGGAATATTTAAGGGTGAACTCCATCATATTTACAAAATTTTCCATTCCAAATTGCCATTGCACATTTATGTATAGCAAGATAACTTTAAGTTTGCTCTGAACTACAATAAAATATTCAATTGGTAGTAAGAGTAATACTGAATTGATGGCAAATCACCGAGAGTAATTGTAAAACTGTAAAAATTGTAAAAACTTCATATCAGTCTTTTCCTGAGATAAAATGACAGTTAGTTGTTGTTTTGAGCAGTCTTTGGGGCTCCCAGTCACGTGGAGCCTTCTTGCCTCGTCTGTCAGAGCAGGGACAAGCTGTGTTGGGCCCCTGGCTCCTGCAGGTAACTGACCTGCCAGGGAAACCCCAGAGCTGGTGAGGGCTCCACAAAAGTGTCCATGTAGCCCTGCGCACAAGAGGCCCACACCCCCGGCTGGTACCCCAAACCCTCCGCCACCTGAGGGTACCTGAGAGGGCTCGGTGGATGCTCGGGGTGGGTGCCGCAGTGTCCGTGCGAAGAGTAAAGCTGTCCGTTGGTGGGGTGACAGGGGTAATGCGGCGACGGTGGGCATGAAGAGCCAACACTATCCAAGAAGACGTGCGGCTCTGCAGGGAGCCGGTGGACGTGAGGACCCTGACGGGGCTGCATCTGGTGGGGGATGGATGATGTGTGCCAGGGGATGTAACTCTGTGGTTCGGGGCGCGGGGCCGTCAGCCTGCTCTGCTCCAGCCTGGATGCCGCCCCCATTCCTGCTGCACCCACGGACGACCTGTTGCACTCCCGGTGAGCGCAGGGCTTACCGGGGGGGTTTGAGCTGAGAAACACTGAGAGGGCAGAGATCCGGTTGATGGCTCGCTGCAGAGTAGAAATCTTGGAGAGGCGTTTCCCGCTGAGGTCATGGTTGAGCGCAACGCGCAGGGCGTTAAACGCCTGGTTGTAGTCCATGATGCGCTTGCGCTCGCGGACGTTGGCAGCCACGCGCCTTGCCTTGGAGCGGACGGGCCGACTGCGCTTCTTGGCCTGGCTTTCCTCCGACTCGCCCGGACTGCTGGCCGAGCCCTCGCTGTCCCTGAAGGGCTCCTTGGAACTTGAATCGCCTCCCTCGTCTTCACACTGGCCCAGTGTGCCCAGCTCCAGCTCCTCCTCAGAAAATTCGGATCCTTCAACGCTGCTGCAGCTCATGGTCGCAGCCTGTGTGAGGGTTTACAGGCAGATACTTGTGGGAGCCTTCCTCCGTATGTAGTTATGAGTAGTAATGAAGGATTGCCGTCGTTTCTTCTTCTTCCCAGGGCCTCGAGGCGTACTGGACCCGTTGTTGTCTCGTCCCCGCCAAACAGCCTGTTGGACGGTTGCTTGGATTGTTTGTGGGGCTGTCAGGGTTTTGAGTTTTAAGTGCTGCACCAACAGCCCTGGTCTCCACCTCCTCTGACTACTCTAGGGCCCTGTTCTTACTAGTGCCTGCACCAGACAGGTTGGCCTGCTTTTTAAAGCGCCAGCATTCACATGGAAGAGTCACCTGTGAGGAATGGTACGCTCCCTCCCCTCCCTCCCTCTCTCTCTCTCCCTCTCTCTCTCTCTCTCTCTCTCTCTCTCTCTCTCTCTCGGTTTATGGGTGCCCTCCGGGCAAATGGCACTGTCGCCTCCTCCTCCTCCTCCTTCCCTGACAGCACCCCCACCCCCACCCCATCCGTCCGCTCTCCTCCTTTACAGGATCTTTTAAGAGTTTCGACACTCTGCGTCGTGTAATGCACAGTCAAAGCATGCTAATTATTTAGGAACGAAAATTGCCTATTTGTTTACAGCTTATTATCTAGACCTGTATAAAACAGTTGATTCCTTCTCATATTTCTCGCTCTAAGTGATTATGTAATCGCTTTAAAGTTTTTTATTTTTTTATTTCACTGTGCCCGAGATGCCTTTTTCCAATGAGTTGTGCAGATCGTAAAGGTCAAAGTTTGGTCTTTGTTTACACACTTTCAAACTGTATTCCATTGCATTGGGTTCTAACGGTATGGGCACGCAGGTTATTTATTATGGTTTTTGGTTTTGTTTTTTTGACCATGTGGGCAGGTGATCGTTTTGTGATACGCATCTAAATGGCTCCTCCATTAATATAAGTCTCAGGGACATCCGTGACAAATTGCACATTTATCCGATAGAGGTACGTAATTTTGGTTATGCTTGTTAGGCTTAAGCTTGTTTCCCCCTCTTCTCAGGTCCAGGGTGCAGTGAGGAACCTTGTTATCTGCCGTAGCTCAGATTTGTCCTTGCAATTAGCTGTCTCCAGAGTGGCGATTCCCCCCTCTTTCTCGCCTCGCTCAGGTTTGGGGGCCATGTAATTTAGGGAAGCTTCCCTGGAACCCTGACCCATAAATCAGGCCTAGTCAGCACCTGAGGGACAGGAGCAGAACAAGCCCCCGACTTCAAAGCCAGGGAAAAAACAAGGGCAAATATTTTCCAATTAGAGGTTTCGATTGCTGCCGGCTCAAGCCATCGATCCGTCACGATTCTCCTCCTGTCCACTCGGTTTTGACAGGGCTTCAGATATAGATGTCACATTTACTGTACTGTCATGGGTTTTAAATATTTTGTGTCTCGACATGACATTCTAAAATAGGCGCCTGTCATTTGTCTGACGCACGTCCATTTATGTTAAAAAAAAAAAAAAATGATTGGAAAGACAAAGTATATAGAACTGAGAAAAATGGAAATATGGATGAAGATGAACGGAATGAGCTCGACACTATTGCACATCGGACAGTGAAAGGTGATTGCACTGACCTTTAGTAAGGCTTCTGGCCAAGTGCAATGGGTCAGGTAAGTAAAGGGTAAGCCCTCCAATGCTGAACCAGGGGTCATTGAGGAGCATTGCTTCCTTCCTGGTCTTTTCCTTTTTATTGTGTGCGGTTGCGGTTGCGAGACGCCAACCTTTACAACAATTACAGCCCCGACTCCGAGCCCCGAAATCACAACTATTGATCTGAGGCGGGAACATTTTAGCCCTTCTGCTGCGTCGGTGAGGGACTCGCTGACCAGCCGTGATGCAGTGATCAAGGTCTTATCGATTGTGCCGCGAGAGCCGTAGCAGTGCTTTGACCACTATTCAGTTTCATCTCATACAGTAGTGTATTCAATCCAACGGTCATCTTGTACCTTTGACATCAGTTGCAGCTAACAAGGTGATCTTGAGTAAGTAACCACTTAGCGCTGTACTTGGCACAGTGATGCACTACAAAGTAGCCCCCACAGACGCAGCTTAATGGCCGAATATGTATATAATGTTCCAACTCAGGCCAGGATCATTTCACTCAGCTTACAGAAGGGAGGCTTTTGATTTACGGCTTCACAAACATGTCGGATTTACTGCTGTGGTGTAAAGACAGCCTCGGACTGTCCCGTCCAATCATTTTGACAGGTGACAAGACACCAGTAATTATCAGTCGCCGTGAATAAATCACGAGATTTTATCACGTACTTGCCGTGCCCTTGATGGAATAACCATTTTCAAGTGAGTCGAACCTGTCCAGAGCCGCAGAACCTGAGATTTGTAAATCTCCTGCTCAAGCCCCCATAATGACCGGTTGTTACCTGTTCATTATTAGAGGTCTGTGTGCCAAACGTTATAGATGTATATTTCCTAAGGGGTAGTTACGGGTAATAAGTGAGTAAGGTCTAGGTTCGCTAACCTTGGCTTTGCTGTGGTATGTTAATGCATGTTTTTGGTGTCTGCCATGGAATTTTCTCACCTCAATAAAAAGCCTCCAGTCAAAGGGAGGGTTCCCATTATCGATGCTCCTTCCACCATTTGTCAGTCCACAATTGTTAATGTCCCTAAAATCAATGTTATCAATTATGCACTTATGTTTAATCGACGAAATCCAGTTCAAAAGCAAAGAGCTTCACGGTGTCGGCGGCGTAGGACTTGATCGTGGTTAATCGTCAGGTGTTTCAGTTTTCAAGTCGCCACACAAACCCTCGTCGGTGTTTTTATTTCGGCTGCCCCGGAACGCTGCGAGACACTGACCCGCGGCCCTTTCCGAGTGAAATCGTCTAGACCGATCGGACTTCTGCGCTCAGGTCACATTTGAGCTCCGCTGTCGCCGCCAAACGCTGCCTGTCACAGCCGATGGAATCATCCCTTTGACGGGAGAGCGCTCGGCGAAGGGGGAGGATCGGGTTTAATCTCTGAGTCAACATGTCACATTTTCCCCGCTTTGTTGAATGGAGAAAGTGAGACAAGCGGCACTTACCACTGGTTCTCCCAATTGCGGAGGAAAAAGCTTGTCAATTTGACTACCGTTTATTAAAGCTGACTCGATAATCGTTATAGACCGTACGGCAATATTACACTGGAGTGATGTTTCCGTGCGGGGCAGGGGGAGTGAGCCTCCTACACGCTCACATTTACAAGCATTCTGAATTTGGAAAATGTAAAACTTCGGGGCGTCAGAAAATTCCCTGGGTTTCTCCGCGCAGCATTGGAGCCGACACAAAGCCCGTGATTGATGGATGCCTGGTTTTGCTGCAGGTGATATTTGTGAATTATGCAAATGACTGTTTTTGTAAAGGTTCTTTTGAAGGGGGTGAACGAGATTTTGGTCCGGCTGAATTACGACAGCGCGAGAGCGAGAGGTGTTTCTATTTCAATCACAACCTGAAGGTTGCTTTAACACGAAAATCGTATTTGTAAATCAACCACCGACGTCGTCGTCGTTATACAGCATGAAGCAGAAACCCACATGCTGGATTTGGCCCGAATCATTATTCCACATTACCGCCTTATTACCTAACATTGTGTTTTGCAATGAGGGAAAGAAATGAGGTGTTAAAACTTTAGTTTTGGGTTTTAACGTTAATGCCCTGTTTGCCTGCTTAGAAGAGCTATCATTATGTACGCAAAAAAAAAAAAAAAAAAAAGAAATTCCATCGGCCCCAGAGACAGGTTGTTCTGTCTCTGGGGCCGATGTGTTTTTGGGTCAGTGGTGGTCCTGCACTCTTTCATTAAGCTACAGGCAGTACATTACCATCCTACTTTTTGACACCTCGCAGTGAAGTGAAATAATGCATAATGTTACGACATATCCGACCCGGGAATGCGCGTGACGTCACAGGAAAATGCGCCCGAAACAATTGAATAAAACTGACGACGCCGACGGCGAGTTTTGTCGCGAGATGAATCAGCCAGAGGTGTGGCTTTTGCAGAAAGTAAAAAATGTTGGCTCAATACTCAGGTCAGCGGCTATAAAGGTGTTCCCATTTAATAATACATCACTCAGGTTTTATGAAGACGTTACATAAGAAGTATTCACACATATCCACGAATTGAAATCTACGAGTCGTTTTGGAAGGGGGAGAAAAGAAAAAAAAAATCCATAAAGTCACGCGATGTACATTCATAGCGCATTCCTTTGAAAGAGGACTCAGTAATTATAGCGGGTTGTCATTAAAGGGTCCATTTGCAGTGTTGGAACATGTGGTCAAGGTTAACTGTCTGTAGGCTAGTTTCCCACACAACCTGCAGCGCTTCAACTGGCTGCTCTTGAGGGAAAGCGACGTGCCGGTTGAGTTTGCCTCGCATTGTTCACCACACTTTCTTTTGCGAAGACAACACACACATGGCGAAATAACTTATGGGTTAGGTGGTGGTTGAACGAGACGCAGGTTTAATTATGGTAAGAGTGGAAGAGAGGAGTTTCCGGACTGATGAAAGTTAGTTATATGAGGGTGAGGGTTAGGGTCAGGAATAAAATGAAACCGCTGAAAAACGACGGTTATGGCGGCTGCAATCCCGTCCCACACAAGGCGAGGGACACAAAGCGTATCGGTTTTAATAGAGGAAAGTTGTGGTCTAACGATGGACTGTTGTCATTACGCGGTCATTGATAATTGCAGCTTTGCTTCTCGGTTCAGTACTGCTGGGGTCATAACCTTCCCTTGCCCCTCGGCTGCTAGCCCCTCTCCCACAAACTGCCAGACTGGTAATAAAAGGTTTCATTTGAATGAATATGCCACCAGTTATCGGCGGAGTCATGTTTTGGTTGATGATGTCATCTGGTAAAAGTGAATTATGAAATGTCAGGAAGCATACGGAGAATACACTGGGCAATCCTTCGACAAAAAAATTTATTCAAAGAAATCCTTCCTGGCAGCAAAAATAATGTTAAAGTGCAAATCGGTAAAAATTGTCCATGTTGACTGGATTACACTTCAATTTCCAGAATTCCAATTGAAATGTCAACCTAAAATTGTTCTCCCAACAGCCGTTAAATTATTTTCTCAAAAGTTTGTTCTTTTTTAACAGACAGACAGACAGACATTCAGACAGACAGGTAGGCAGGCAGACAGACTCTACAATCGATAACAAAAGATGAACTGTGAACCAGAAATATAAAAACGTGTAATGTGCAATAAACCTAATGATAAACATTAAATATAAGTCCAACGATTGACAAAAAAATTTGAAAAATAAACGTGAAAATTTAACCAGGAAACAAAATGAAGAGTAAACATACACCCATATATCAACAAATTCACATTGGCTCCCGATGACTTATTGCATGTGCCCGATCTATACATTTTTACCGGGACAGGCGGACCCCGCCACCACCAAACGGCATAGAGAGGAGCCCCTCGGTTGGGTTTTATTTCGGTGAACGGCCGGGGCTCGCTCACAGGTTAAGGATCCTTCCGCAGGTCCACCTACGGGAACCTTGTTACGACTTTTACTTCCTCTAGATAGTTTGATCATCTTCTCACCGAATACATTGAAAGTGCCTCAGCTACAGTGGCGTGGACAGAGCATTTCAGGGGCAGCGGCGGAAATCTGAAAAAGGGCACTTTTCAGCGGTGAAGGAGGGGAAGGTCCGGAGGGGGGGCCCCATCGGGGAGCTGAAGAAATTGGGATTATTTTGAATAACCGAAACACCATTCCCTGCTATCAAGAGCACCCAGAGGGAAGACCTTGTTAGGATGATCCGTGTTGTCCCTCTCAATGGACAGCAGCATCAGATCTGAGAGTCTATATCTTAAGGGGCACCTCAGAGGGCACTACACAAGGATTTCTCTATCATAGGGCCCCTCTAGACTAGTGCAAAAATGAAAAAATCATTTTGAACTAATCATTCTGAAACTCAAAACGTAACAAGTCTTTAGTGCTACGAGCTGCTTCGATCCATTTGGTTTATCAATTAAACAAATTATTGATTTCTCTCAATAACAATATAACAATTTTTCCTTTCAAAAGAAAATACATTTTTTTAAATAATTTTGCCATTTATTTACAATTTCTCACATTCTCACCGTAATTAGAATCAATGCAATTTTAAACTTCTAAAAATAAAACTATTTGCATTATTCAAAAGTATTTTTAATTGTGTGTATTGTTTCTATCTTTGTTTTATGTGATAACATTAATACCTTTATTTTATTTATTTATTGTGAAGCAGTGTTCACTGTTCTTCATAGGGACTATAACTTTACTTTATTTCTAAAAACGTTATGAAAAAATTACTGAAAATGGACAGCTGCATGGCAGTGCATACATGTGTATGCACTGCCATCTGGTGGCCGAAAAGGTAAATAACATCAAATCCAAGAGAAGATAAATTGAACTCTAAAACCCCGAAAAACCTAATACATTTAGATGCACTGACTCCAAAGGAACTAACCACCCAAAGGAGCCCTGCCCAGGACTACTCCAGAGGGCACTTGAAAAAGTTTTCTCTGTCGTAGGGGCACTTTACACCGTTTTCTCTACAATACGGGCGCCCAGAGAACACTTTTGCCGTGTGTTTTTTCGGGGGCACACCTCAGAGAAGCAGTGGTTTGAGGAGTTCAGTCAGACGCTGCCCTTCGGCGCTGCAGTCACAGGTTCAAGTCCAGGTTTTTTTACATCCAAGTCTAACTGTCGTCAGATGACAATGTCACCGGGTGGCTCTATGAGATGAGTGGCTGTAGCGGGGCTTGAGGGTTCGATGCCGAGTGAGCTTTTAAATGCAGCACCGCAAAGGGGCATTTGAAACCAATCAGAGACCTGGTGGCATGATGGTGCAGATGCTGCCTTCCAGTGTTGTTGTCACAGGTTCAAGTCTTTGTTTTTTTTTTATCAGATGAGTGGGGGAGTCCACACTCAGTAAGATTCATTGGCTCAAAGAGATAAGCCGCTGGAAGCTGAGGACTTCAGTTTTGGGCAGTCCAGGGTTCGATGCCAAGTGAACTTTTTGAATGCGGCACCCCAAGGGCACGTTTAAAGGTGCCCGGAGACCACGGAAAAGCGTGAAGGCGACCTGGTGGCGTGACCGTTCAGCTGCTGCCGTGACAGGTCAATGTCCACACTTTTCCATCCAAGTCCTGTTCCTTTAATCAAATGACTGGAGGCGACGACCAAGGGCACGAAGACTGAGATAATCTGCTGGGACCGAGTCCGAGACGGCAGCATAACCGACTAGCCCACGATCAACGCTTGATGAAAATCACCAAATTCAAACACCTAAAAAGATATAAACACGTCCGAAATAGAAATGGAAAGGGGAGGAAGATCAAGAAGACAAAAAACACCAAAAAAAAAACAAACAAACAAACAACAACCTCGACCTGAGCAGTGAAGACAGAGGAGACATGTCAGGCACAGAGGGCGAGCACTCGGAGGTCCAAGCGGTCGATGTGTGACGATCAGATATATTGAAGGAAACTCAAGACCTTCAAACCCAGCCGAAAACGGAGTTCACCACGTTCATAAAAAATAAATAAAAATGAAGGAAGAACTCGACGACGCAACGCAAACCATGAGAACTGAGGGAGCCCAACGGAGAATTTGGCGAGACAGAAAGCGGGAACGCGGAGGTACAAGATGCCCTTCTTCAATCACTGAGGCGGCAGAGAATATGGCAGGACAGGCTGACGGACCGAGAGGAAAGAAACCAGCGGAACAGCATCCGTATCTTTGGCCCGGAAGAAGGAACAGA
This sequence comes from Zeus faber, assembly GCF_960531495.2. NCBI lineage: Eukaryota > Metazoa > Chordata > Actinopteri > Zeiformes > Zeidae > Zeus > Zeus faber. The sequence goes on from NC_137200.1 coordinate 14,025,896, forward strand.
GGGCAGCTCCGTCCCACAATTCATTGAGCGACTTCTGAAAACCAAGCTCTCGCGGTGTGAACCTCTCCGGTACACAATAAAGGAGATGGTTCTGAAGGAGGCCCGGGAGGGAGGGAAGGAAAAATCAAATATCAAGGCCCGGGCGCCATTTTTTGATCACGACTACACCACGGAAATGAGGGAAAAGAAAGGAATATCTCGGCATTAAAAAAAAAAAAAAAAAAAGCCCCGGAAGAGAGAGGAATCCGCCGGCAAATCCGGCCCCGCGGACATACCAAGATGGCACGAGAGGCTGCGAAAGAGTCGAGGAGGAGAGGACTTGAGGCGGAGACACCGGGGGGAAGCGCAGCCGGGACGGGGAAGGAAGAAAGACTCCGGAGAATGTTGCCGTGGCAACGTGTAGGAAATTTGGAGGACGCCGCTGTGCGAGCTCGAGGAAAGCGAGAATTTCAAAGGAAATAATGGACATACTACTGTAGGTATGTGAGTGCATCTAAGCAACCAGATCAAAGTCCCCGAGGACGAACAGCCTAGACTTACAATGATCGCGCTCCTCAAATTGGACCCTATATTTGATGGTCTTTTTTGTGATTGATCGGTAGTTAAGTGTATATTTCCCACTTGGAAGTTGATGTGTAAGAGTTACCGGACAATAAGACCAGACCTTAAAAGAGAGGGGCCCTCAGGTTCCGTGGGATATTCCCCTTGACACCGCCAATGCAACGTGGGAGGCGTATGCCTACTTTTGGAAGTTCAATTATTCATTATTTGATATTGGGTTGTGCAGTGTTCCTAGCAGGGCTGTTGCTGGTTGTCACGGTTTTTAGGGAAGTATACAAAAAATAAATAAGATGAGTCATACTGTATATCAGTGGTGTCAATGAATGTGAATGGGCCGAACCACCCGGTCAAAGGAAAACAAAAAAAGTCATTCCGAAAATGAGAACAGTTAAAGCCCGAGTCGTCATCATTCAGGAGAGGCACTTATCTCAGGAAGGCCATGAGAAGCGGAAGAAATTGGGTGTCAGAAACCCATTCTATAGCATATGCGGGCGGGGCCACAAAAGAGGGGTGGCAATACAGTACTTGCAGATTATCAATTTTGAATGCCTGAAAGGAATCTGTGACAAAGAAGGACGATACGTCGTTGTCAAAGGAAAATGTGAATAGGAGATGGTCACATCAACCAACGCATACGCCCCCTCCGGAGAGCGACGAACATTTGCTTTGAATCCTTCTTTACAGTTAAAGCATCCGAATCAGAAGGCACTGGAATGTGCACGGGAGATTTTAATGTGTACTACGCCAGAAGTTTAACACAACAACACCATAGTTCCCACCAGACTGGCTGTCAAGCTGATGGAGCTAGGATTGAATGCTCCGCTGTGCACCTGGATCCTGGACTTCTTCATAGGCCGCCCCCAGGTGGTCAAGGTGGGGAAGTACATGTCAAGCTCCCTCACCCTGAACACAGGATCCCCCCAGGGCTGCGTCCTCAGCCCCCTACTGTACTCCCTGTACACACATGACTGTGTGGCCAGGTCCAGCTCCAACACCATCATCAAGTTTGCTGACGACACCGTGGTCGTGGGCCTGATCACCGACTGCGATGAGAAGGCCTACCGCGAGGAGGTGGCTGACCTGTCACTCTGGTGCCAGGACAACAGCCTACACCTGAACGTCAGCAAAACCAAGGAGCTGATTGTGGACTTTAGGCGTGGATCACAATCGAGGACGCACGCGCCCTTGTGGATTAATGGGACTTCTGTCGATAGGGTGAGCAGCTTCAGATATCTGGGAGTCCACATCACAGAGGACTTAACATGGACTGTTCACACAGACACTCTGGTGAGAAAGGCGAGGCAGCGTCTCTACCACCTCAGGCAGCTGAGGAAATTCCGGGTTTCGGTGAGGATCCTCAAGTCCTTCTACTCTGGAGCAGTGGAGAGCATCCTGACAGGCAACATCACTGCCTGGTTTGGGAACTGTACTGCCCAGGACAGACGGGCCCTGCAGAGGGTGGTGCGTTCAGCTGAACGTACCACTGGAACTACCCTCCCCCCCTTGCAGGAGTTATACACCAGGAGGTGTAGTAGCAGAGCCCGCAGGATCGTGAAGGATCCTCATCACCCCAACAACGGACTGTTTCAGCTGCTGCGGTCAGGCAAGCGCCTCCGCAGTCACGCAGCGAGAACAGAGAGACTGAGACGGAGTTTCTTCCCTCAAGCCATCAGAACTGTCAACGCTGACCTCACCAGGGGTCCTAACTGAGCCATGCACTAGGCTCCACTACCTACTGTACTGTATGTAGCATACTGTACCGCATACTGTATCACTGTTCAGGGTTGTTCGTGATGCCGTATTGCTGCGCCGTACTGTTGTATACTGTGCTGTATTATCCCAACACTACCTCACACTATTCACATTCACATGCCACTTTAATTCACATGCCACTTTAAATGCACATATCTGTACATACATAGGCATATTACTTCAACCTATTCCATTTTATTTCAATTTATTTTTTATTGTATTTTATTCTATATATTTTTTATCTTATTCTATAAGTATTCCACTTACTGTATTACGTTTTAGGAGTCAGTTAGTCGGTCTATTAGAAAGGAATTTTCTACTTTTTATTTTATTTTATTTTTGTACTTTTTCCTAGGACTTATTGTGTGCTATCACCGGGTGCGTTGCATTACATTTCACTGCATATATGTATGGAAGTATGTATATGTATGTGACAAATAAAAATCTTGAATCTTGAATCTTGAAAATCTTGAAACAACAAGAACGAGTGAACACACATGAATGGGTCTTTCAATGAACAGGGGATGGTTGATGTGTTGAGAGAACTCCATCCAATGGAGTAAGTAATAGTAATATACCCATAACTCCTTCACCCACGATACTATTTAAATAGTTGATAGAAAACACTACCCGGAGACTAAATGTAAGCATAATGAATAACAAAGCAATGACTGAACAAATTAAAATGAAAATAAAGAGATATTATACCGAGGAAAACAGCACAGAAGAAATTTGTCAAACTATTCGATGGGACACTCTAAAGGCCGTCATACCGGAGAAATTAATAGCTATCGCCTTGACGACAAAGGGAACAAAGAAAACAGCTGCGCATCTTAATTTGTTTGGAAAAAATATATTAAAAAATCTTGGAAATAAAATATCAAACTACTCGCAAAACTCGACTCCTTACAAGAATTACAAAACACTAAAGGGGAAACAGACAACATTTTGAGAGGAGAAAGAGAGAAAAAAACTCAGATTTGCGAAAGAAGAATATTATGGCAGCGGCCCTAAGGCTGCTGGGCTGTTGGCAGGGCGACAGCTCCTATAACACCTGATGAAGTGTCTAAAGCCATATCCCGACTTAAGAATAACAAGACCCCTGGAAGTGATGGATTCCCATCAGAGTGGTACAGAACTAACCTCTAAGAGCTAAAGTAAAGAGGATATAATTTGCAGTAATTCCCAAAGAAGGAAAAGACACGGAATTTTAGAGCCATGTCTCTTCTCAACGTGGACTACAGGATATACACATCTACTACCCCAAAGGGATGTGAGGCTTTTATGACTGATCTAACGGACGAAGATCAAACCGGTTTTATTGTGGGACGCCAAGCACAAGACAACGTTAGGAGGACTCTGCAAATAATCAACTTGATACAAATGAACAAAAAACAAAACAAGCGCTATCGTGGTGAGTCTTGATGCCGAAAAAGGCTTTTGATAGTGTGAATTGGAACTTCCTGTATCTAGTCTTAGAGCGGTTTGGATTCAACAAAGACTCAATTGCGCACATTGAAAACTCACAGAAAGAATAATGCCGAAGGGGGGCACCTATCGAGGACGCTGCTTGGCCCCCCTCCTCTTTGCCCTCTGCATCGAGCCTTATAGCACAGGCTGTACGACAAAGTGAGGAAATAAGGAATAAATGTTCGAGGACAGAAACACACGATCAGCTTATTTGATTGATGATACCATGATATACTTGGAGAGCCCCAATTACAAGCTCCACCCAGATGATGCACCTTTCAAAACATATATGGTGGTCAGTCAGGATTCAAGGTAAATGCGAATGAAACACAGATTTTGGCCTTTGACTGTACTCCATCCCAAGAAATTGAGAGAGCGTTCCGGCTGAAATGAGACTCCAAAACTATAAAACACCTTGGTTTGAACTTCACCAAAACAACAAACTCCTCTTTATAAAAACAAATTATGACTAGATGAATTTTCCGATTAGGAGGGACATTGAGGGATGGTCGGCCTCGTCATGAGGCTTTAGCTCTAGAACTGAAGTCATCCAAATGAACATTTTCCCTCAGGTGTTCCCCGCCCCCCCCAATCTCTTCCTATTAAGATCCCTCGAAAAAAGTTTCACATTTGGGATAAGATGATCTCCAGATTTATATGGAATGATAGATTTAAGCCAAGTTTGAGTGACAAAGAACTTCAAAAACTGGGAGAGAAAGGGGGATCACAGCAATATGTACACTATCCAAGAATGGAAATATCATGAGTTTTCAGGATTTGAAAGAGAGATGCGGTTAGAAAACGAGGATATGTTGAGGGGAATGAGGATTATATTTGCGGTTGCGGGATTATTTTATAAAGGAAATACTAAACTCAAAAACCTTAAATGGAGCGCTTGATGTAATGATACAGACGTACAGTCGGACGAGATTCAAGGCAATCTCGGTGCGATACCAAAATCGAAGGGGCTGTACAGCAGGGAGGGGGAACTGAACATTGAACACATTGACAACACATTGAAACGGGAGAATGGCTCAACGTGTGCAAAACACAGCGCACCACTACAGATTCAAGGACATGGAAGGAGTTTGGAGGGAAAAATCAAACCCGCTACTTCATTATACCTAAAATAAAGGGTAAACAAACTGGTTCACAACAGTCTTGTTTTGGGATATGTTGGAAAAGACAGGCAAACCACATACACATTTTGCGGGAATGTCAATGTAAATTAAACTCATTTTGGAAAAATTTACATGTTCCAACTAGAGATATTCTGGGGTAGGCATACCCAAGAAATGCAAAGTTATGTGCCTTGGAAATATTGCATCATCAATAATTATAGACATTTATTGATCACAAGCCAGAAGGCAATAATAAGAAACTAGTATAAGACTGCCCCCCCCACTATAGAACAATGGTTAGAAATTACAGTATAAGAGAGATTTATAATATGGAAAAAAAATACCTATCAGCTTAGAGTGAGAGAAAATGTTTTTGTTATTAAATGGAAGAAAAGGAGGATTTATGACACAGTGGAAAATGCTTATGGACTGACTGATGAATACATTTCAAGATACTGCACTTGTATACGCCCTTTTTCCATAATGGACACGTAACCATGACTGTTTTGTTTTTTGTTTATTTTATTGTTTTTCTTGTTTTTCTATCTTTATGGTTGTCAAAAAAAAAACATGAGTTAATATATACAATACTTCTGGTTGTACACACAAACAAAAACGTAATGAACAAAAAAAAAAAAAAAAAGAGCTGGAAGCTGAGGACTTCATGTTCGGGCAGTCCAGGGTTCGATGCCAACTGGGCTTTTAAAAGGCGGCGCCCTGACACCAGGGTCGAGTGTGAATGTTAAGACTTTCCGCAGGCTGCCTTGCTGTGTGCTGTGAAAATTTCCTGAGATATCTCAATAAATAACTGTTTGTATTATTGTATTCTGAGACCCGGGTTTAGTTTGGAGCATATGAGCATACCATATAAAGAAATCGGTGCCGAGCTGACGTCAACTCGTGCAGAGAGTAGAAAAAACCTTTGTAAGAGCGGTCAGAAGCCTGAGCGTTTTGTTCACAGCGATTACTTTGTCATAGTTTACATCATTATGGGGCTACATCTAATATGAACATCCCAAATTTTAACATCATATATATGTCAGAAAATAAGGAAAAGCATAATAGGTCCCTATCACCCTGGGGAGCAGTTAGGGGGTTAAGTGTCTTGCTCAAGGACACATCAGCACGCTACCAGGAGGAGCCCGGGATCGAACCAGCTGGTCTACCTCCTCACCTACTGCCCCCATAAGTGTAAGTAAGTGTGCCATAGCAGGGTGTAGCGCATCACATTCTTCTTCTTCTTTATGTTAAATAACAGGTTGGAAACATAAACCTAATAGGTATGTACTTAATAGGTGCTAATTCAGTATTCTGCACATTGGAAAACCTACTAAATATTATTTTGGATTCATCTTTTCAATATTGAAAACCTCCTTCTGTGTCAATGTTGATTTTATCCTCATAAAGAACACATGTTTTTTAATGTTGAAAATCTTCCTTTGATATCAGTGATGACTCAATACCACCCTCTCACTGTTTAAAATCAAGCCAAATATCAATGTTGAATCATTATTTAACATCACATTTTCAATGTGAGAAATCATATTAAATGTTGAATGTGATTCCATATTGATTTTCTAACTGTGGCTAAAAAAATCGAAATATCAATCAACCAATAGCCCCTCGAACTTTGGGCTTAAGAACAAATGATCACTTTCTGTTAAGGTTCACAACTTATATATTACACTTTTTGTCTCTGAAATGACTATCATTTCTATTTAACTCAAGCCTTTGTTAGAATAAACATGTTAATTAAACATATGGCCATTTTATTCTTCCTTCTACATGCTCAGCTCTGCGTCACATATATATCTGCCCAAATAAAATATTTACGTCTAAATAGGATGGATTTGGCCAGGTGTGCTCGGCGCGGGGCTCACCATGTGGCCTCCTTCGGTGGGGGGCGGACTCCTGTTGTCACCACGGGCTGCCAGGGTACCTTCTGGCGCTCTCTTCGCTGGGGGGTCGGGCTGTGGGTGGTGGGGCTGTCTGCCACCCTCTGTTCTGTGGTCCGCATGATGTGGCTGGGGGCTGACCAGGGGCCTGATGGGGTCGCGGAGCTGCCCGGCATGGTGGAGGCGCATGGTGGGGCGCGGAGCTGCCCGGCATGCCGGAGGCGCATGGTGGGCCACTCTGCGCCCATGGCTGGTCGCGGTAGGTTGGGTTCCAACAGGTACGGGAGGTGGGCGTGCTAGGGTGCGGTCGGGTCCGGGGTGGGGTCTGCTTGGTCGCTCCCCAGCCTGCTGCGCCCCTGCATCGATCTGTTCACGCTTCGCCTATCTCTCCCAGTGCCAAAACTCATACTCTGTACTTACTCCGCACAATACGGGATGGGTTGGGTGTGAGCTATGTAGGTGGGGATGCGGCGGGCGAGTCTACCCGGCTTTCCGCTGCTTGGAGGCACCGCGACATAATACCGACCTTATACACAAGAACCAATTTGGATAAGTCCTGTACACTCACCACTGGACACTCACACACACACACACACACACACACACACACACACACACACACACACACACACACACACACACACACACACACACACACACACACACACACACACACACACACACATACAGGCAGTCCCATCACATACGAACACACCACCACGCCTGCTTTGAATGGACCCCAGCACCCCCCTGGTTGCATTCCTCTCCTTTCCTCCCTCATTTACTGCCATAACTATGACAGGAAGAAGCCACGTGACCAATTGTAGTTCCTGTTTTCCTGGACCTGATTAACTCTGTTTTTCAATACATGTTGTCGTCCAATGTTTATGTTTTTGTATAAATGTTGTTTAGTTCTATGTTTAATTGTCTCACCCATGATGATTCTCCCCCTCTTGGCGTAGTGGTTAGTTGTTAATAGACCCAAACATGGAAAAATAGTTCTCCAAAGAGGGGGATGGGTGGTGGCTCTGTATAACAAAAAACTGTGCTCTTGTCATCCTATAGTTCATCCACAGGACAGTCATTGCATCAGTTCTTGATGATTTAAGAATTAATAAAGAGTTGCATTGCAGATTGAGAAGTTGAACTCCACTTGTAGACTAACGCTGTCCTAGATACAATAGCATACAAATATTTTGTGTTGTATGCCCAGCATGCTTACAGCACAGGTTTAAAAGAAAAATAAATAAATAAATAAATAAATAAATAAATAAATAAATAAATAAATAAATAAATAAATAAGTCAAGTCAAGTCACACTTTATTTATATAAAGCGCATTTCATACAGTGCAACACAATGTGCTTTACAAAGAATACCATCAAAAAAAGGAATATAGTTGTCCGCTGGTCATTTTAAACGAGTGCCCCTGAAACAACAGCCACAAAAAAAGCAGCAGCAACAACAACAAAAACAACAAAAAAACAGTAACAAAAGTAACTACAACCACAGTAGCAACAACAGCAAAAGCAGCAGCAACAGAAAACAACAACAACAACAACAGCAGCAGCAACATCAACACCAGCAGCAACAACAACAAAAACAACAGCAAAAACAGCAACAGCAGCAGCAACAACAGAAGCAACAGCAGTAGCAACAACAGAAACAACAACAGCAGCAGCAATAGCAGCGGCTACAGAAACAACAACAGCAGTAGCAACATCACCAGCAGCAATGACAACACCATCAGCAACACCAGCAGCAAAAAAACAGCAGCAACAATAGCAGCAACAACAGAAACAACAACTGAAACAGCAGCAGCACAGAAACAACAGAAACAGCAACAGAACAAGCAGCCACAACTACAGTAGAAACAACTGAAACAGCAGCAAAAACAACAGCAGCAGCAAATGAGACAACAATAGAAACAACAACAACAGCAGCAGCAACAGAAACAACAATACCAGCAGAAACAACAACAACAACATCAGCAGTAACAACAAGAACAACAGCAAAAACAACTACAGTAACAGCAGCAACAACAACAGCAACAACTAGAGCTAGCCACGCCAAAGTCCACCTTCCCAAATCCAAAAAACAGTTCAGGTGAGGGTCAAAGCCAGGAAATAGTAGGATATCACAGTGTGAGAAAGCGAAATTCCAAATCTCAAATAGAGTTGGGAGTCGATTCTCCAAAGTAACGCGCACACACAAAGACGTCATCAGAAACGGAAGTGGTAGCTCTCACTGGAACCGGAAATCTCCTTATCTGTATTGAGTCAAAAGTGTGCACCATCTCATCTCAATCCAGTCGCAGGGCTTTAATTAACGTCCGTAAATTACGTGTCAAGTTTTCATTCAAACCTCGGGAGGGAGATCCTTTTTACTCTCTCTCTCTCTGTCTCTCTCTCTCTCTCTCTCTCTCTCTCTTTGAAAGACACACCCTTCTTATGATCCAATTGCTGTAATCTCACAACAGAAACAAGAACAGCAGCAGCAGCAGCAACAGAAACAACAAGAACAGCAACAGCAACAACACCAGCAGCAACAACAGCAGTAACAATAGAAACAACAGCAGCAGCGGTAACCGCGGCATCAGACAAAAAACATCAGCAACAACAGAAACAGCAGCAACAGCAGTAGACAACAGAAATAACAATAGAAACAGCAGCAGTGCAATCACAAGAACAGTCAGCATAGAAAAAAAAGATCTCACAGAGCACACACACATACAGAGCACACACACATACACCTCACAATATAGAAAACACACAAAAACAACAACAAAAATAACAACAAAAGAAACTACAACAGCAGCAACAACAGCAGCAACAAAGACAAGAGCAAAAAGCTGTTACCAGCAGCTGTTACCAGCAACAGAAACAGCAACAACGGAAACAACAACAGCAGCAACAACAAAAACATCTACAACTGCAGCAGCAGCAACAACAGAAGGAGCAACACCAGCAACAACCAGTGCCAAGTCCACATTCCAAAATCCCCAAAAAACAGTTCAGGTGAGGGTCAAAGCATGGAAATAGCAAGGATTTCACAGTGTGAACAATCCGAATTCCATAATCCATATCAGGTAAAATTGGGAAACGATTCAATAAAGTAACGCACACACAAAGACGTCACCAGAACTGGAAGTGGTAGCCCAGTTTCAACAGTGTGCACCATTTCATCTTAATCGAGTCACAGTGCTTTAATTAGCGTCCCTAAATTACAGGTCAAGTTTTTCATTCAGACCTCGAGAGGTAGATCCTTTTGACTCTCTCTCTCTGAAAACACACCCTTCTTATGATCCTCTCACTGTAATATCACAACAGAAACAACAACTACAGCAGCAGCAACAGAAACAACAACACCAGCAGCAACAACAGAAACAACAACAGCAACAACAACAACAACAACAGCAGAAACAAAACTAGCAGTAACAACAGAAACAACAACAGAAACAACAACAGAAACAACAGCAGTAGCAGCAACAGCAGAAACCCAGACACATACACACACACACACAGAAGTCAATCATAGGCTGTAGTGAACAGCAAGGTTTTTAACCTGCTTTTAAAAGTGTTCAGTGTGGGGGCCTCTCTCAGGTCTCCCGCAGGGTGTTCCATCTACTTGGGGCATAGATACAGAAGGCAGCGTCCCCTGCTTTAGAGTTGGTACGAGGGATAATTAAAAGAGCACTGCCTGTGGACCTGAGAGTTCTTGCTGGTTGCTGTATAATTAGCAATTATTTTATATACTGAGGTGCAAGGCCATTTGTAGCTTTATATACAAGTAGCAGAATCTTAAAATCAATTTTAGTTTGACAGGGAGCCAATGTAGAGATATAAGAACAGGTGCGATGTGTTCAAACTTTTTTGTCCCAGTGAGAATGCGTGCAGCATTTTGGATTAACTGTAGCCGCTATAATTAGGCTACTACAGTAGTCCAATCTACTCGTTATGAATGCATGGATACCTTTTTCAGAATCTGCTTTTGAGAGGAAGCCTCTTAATTTTGAAATGTTTTTTAAATGGTAGAAGGCTGAACAAGAACTGCTGCTGCTGTTTCTATTGTTATTTCTGTTGTCTACCGCTGTTGCTGCTGTTTCTGTTGTTGCTGATGTTTTTTGTCTGATGCCGCGGTTGCCGCTGCTGCTGTTGTTTCTATTGTTACTGCTGTTGTTGTTTCTGTTGTTGCTGCTGGTGTTGTTGTTGCTGTTGCTGTTCTTGTTGTTCCTGTTGCTGCTGCTGCTGCTGTTCTGTTTCTGTAGGTAGGTTTTGAACCAGTTTAGAACCGGGCCAGATAGGCCAACCCATTTTTTTAATCTGATTGAAGAGAGCCATTTCACATTTCTAATACCTCATATGCTAGGCAGATAGTAAATAAATACAAAAATTGGATGGATTTAAACAAATAACAAAAACAAACATTAAACATTAAATGTCTAAATATTTACTGAGCTTGTAAACATTTTAACCAACTATATCTATGAATATAATAAATATGAATATTAAAAAAAAAGTGAAATTATGTACTATGTGGGTCAGACAGGTTTCTCACAGGTTTTGTATCATTATTGTCCCTATTACCACTATTTTATACATTTTGTGTGATAAATAAGTATTACTAGTAGGCCTACTATTTTTGAAGTGTTGCATGAACAAATGTTTCCCATTTTCGTCTTTTTGACAAAAAAAAAAGGGCTGGTTGATGAGTTGTTTGTCATCCTTTTAAAACAGGAATTTATTTTAATTGGAGCCTACAAGATTAGCTTTTACTTGCTTGTTGGTACACGTCAGCAGCATTAAACAGGACACAAAACCATGTCCTGTCGTTGTAATGTAGTGCTTGCAACAACAAAAAAACAAGCTATAATGTGTGCGGTGCAGTTTAACCATCTCAGTGACCATATGAAAAAAATACTAAAATATGGAAAACAATAAAATAGAATAATAATTAATATGAAGCCCATATGTGTGCCATTACAGGCACACACACACACACCACCGGCACCTGCTTTGTACACACCTCCGAACACCCTCCTGGTTACATTCCTCTCCTTTCCTCCCTCATTTACTGCCACATGCCGAATTGTTGCTCCAGTTTCCAGGACTTAATGTTCTGACTGTAATGAACGACTCAATATGTTTTGTCGATACATGTTAATCAGATGACAAACATCAACTGACGTTTCTATGTTTATGTTTTTCTATGTTCACATTGTTGTTTGGTTCTATGTTTATGTTTTTCCATGTACATGTTGTTGTTTGGTTCTATGTTTATTTCTTGGAGTAGTGAAAACATGGTTAGATAGTTCACCAAAGAGGGGGATTGGTGGCGGTTCTGTGTAACATAAAGCTGTGCTTATCCTACAGGTCGTCCAAAGGACATTGTTGTTGCAAGCATTTCATGTTCATTTAAGAATTAATATAAAGTTGCATTGCAGGTTGACAAGTTGAACTCCACTTTCAGACTAACTCTGTCCTATATGTAATGGCATACAAATACTCTCCGTGTTGTATGCCCAGCATGCTGACAGCACAGGTTGAAAACAAGAAGAAAAAAAAAGAAAAGAAAACAAGATGTTAGTTGTTTTATATGAAGCTACATTCTGCACACCTGGAGACGGGAAATTGAGGCCAAAAAAAGTTGAGTTGGAATGAATTGGAGAGAACCAGCCAGACTGCCTAACCGGCACCACAGCATCTGTTTTAGGAAACTTTTAATTCCTCTGCAGCATTCCGCTTTACCAGCTTATCCATACACTTACTAATGAAGGCCATGAAAGAAAAATAAAAGAGGTTCCGATGTTCATGTATCATGTTTATGAAGTCAAAAGTCTAAATTGGCATTAAAGTGCCAAACAAATGAATCTATGTCAGTTATAAATATTTTCTCATTCTGATCTTAGTTTTATTTCAGATTTTTATTTTTTTTATTCTGTTTTGTCTGTCATGTGGCTTTCTCGGCCTTCCTGTACAACTTCAAAATGAGAATTCTAGTCAGAACAGTTCTACACATCTAAGGGTGAAATAATTGATTTTGTTTAACTTTGATTTTTGTATAATTTAGTATATTTAGTATAAATCCAATTTTTAAACAAACCCATTTGTGTTAAATATGCATGTGGTGTGGGGATGGTGTGGTTTGAGCAGCCACACCTGACCTGGATCTAGGTGATTGGGATCAGAGTGGCTGCATACCTGTTGCTCGCTGGTTGGTCTAATGAGCACCAGGTAAAACCCCCATCCCCACACTCACTCAGGATAGGAGCCTGTGTCATGACATAATATCTATCTGCTCCTGGGATAATTCCACCTGGCCCACTTTCTACAATAAACTGGTGTTTACAACCCCCCGTCTTCTGTGTCTCTGTGCCGTAGGGCCCTGAAATTGCCACTTGGATGGCGTGTGGTAGGAGAAACTGCCACAATACATTGTACACAAATGGGTCATTGGGGCGGCCATTTTCCCATTAAATCAGTTTCATTGCACTCCAGCTACAACTTTGAAATATTCCTATATTGGATTTGCAATCGTTAACATAAATTCATAATTAACAGCAAATGGACTAATTATGTCCAGTCATTAATATTTGTTAATGGTATAAATTATTTTATGTGGGTTATCTAAGTAACAATAGTTTAAAATCATTAGGAAAATAATATCTATATATGTCATTTATAAGGTTGACAATACAACTTTATTTCTACCATCACTAATGCTTAAACGGTTGATATTTAAATAGCTCGTTCTCATTAATTTTGGTTTAACTGAAGTGACACACTGAGCTTGTGACCACATAAAACACACAAAGAATGACTACAATCAAATTCACAAATGATCTTATTTTGAATAAAAAATATATACATTTTATTCCATTCCCGATTAAAACAATCCCTCCATGTTCATTACCCGAAAGCTTCTCTGAGGCTGAAAGCAAACTAGCAACATGACATGAAAGCAGGCAACAGGATTTTTTTTAAGTAAGTAAGAACTGCATAAAAACGTATCCACCTGCGATTAACACCCAACTTACTTACTTACTGAAGAAGTGCTTCGCAGGTGATAATCATTGGGTGTAGGTAAACTGGTTTCACTCTGACTAAAATGACAGGACATTTAGTGTGGCAATGAGTGGCAATTGAAGATAATTTGTGAAAATTACCGATGGGGTATCCCAGGGGTTTGTCCTTGTACCCCTCGTTTCCCATTTATATTTTTACCCTGGTCCATATAATGAGGAAAACAAAACTCTTAGTTTCATCTTTAGGCTGATGATACTCAGTTTTACCTTTCATTCAATTCCAATGATATACATGGAATATACACAGCATATAACTGACAATCATTGTTATTCTTTTTAAACATATTGCCCCTCTGGCCGTCTACTGTGTCTCTTAAAGGTCACCACTTATGCTCCTTTTCAACAACTTAATATAGGTCTGTGAGGTTCCCAAAACATGACATTGAGGTTTTTTGCTTAAAATATCACACAGATGATGCATTCCAGCCATTCTAACGTGCCTCTATACCCCTCTGTTTTAGTCCCGTTCTCGACGGGCTGTTTCTGTGTCTTTCAATGCAAACGAGCTGCCGCTCCCCATGTGACCAAACCCTACTCCGGCTACATGCTGGTTGGGGGCGGAGGTGCAATGGCCTCTGTGATTCACGGCAAGTCATTAAACTTCTTGTGAATCTCTATAAAATCAGCAGCAAGAAACACTTTGGGCGCATCACGATGACACCACCAATTCTCTCATTTTACTCTGCCGTTATTTAAGTGTTGATAAGATGAAGTTCATCTTGCAGACGTTCAACTAACAAACTAATACCGTAAACTTTATTGTGAATCCTGCAGCATGTAATGGCAGTAACTTTCTAGAAAATTAGCTAGTGCTTAACGAGAAAATAAACACACAGCACAATTGTTTTTTTTAAATACTTACATTTTCCCTCATCTGCAGTTTTGTCACAGTTTGGGACGGTGCCACAAAAAAAATAAACTATCCACTCAGCCCTTCTGTCCTCTAAGGCTGGGGGCCCATATACAGATTTGTGCTGGTCTGTGCAGCCAACAACAGAGCCGTTCCCATGCTTAGCTCTTAGCCTTAACATAATGCTAGTCTGTCCGGCACTTGCGAGGAAAAAATGGACCTTGCACCTTTGCAAAGGCAGTTCTCAAGCTGTAGGTAGAGATACACAGAATAGGGGGTCGGTCTCATTCTAATGAGCCCCCTCTTGATGTAGGAAAGGGAAGCAAATCTGAACGGCTTGTTGACATGTTGTCGACATGTTTTCTGACATAGATTGAACACAAAACTGTCTTATTCACAGTTTGTGTGTTAGTAAGCTCATCAGAGACCAAAATGTATGGTTGCAATTGCAATTACGAGGCAGTCCAAATTAAGACTTAGACCACCCAAAAGAGGTAAGAACAACAGGTTGGGGAGGCCAAAACATTTATATATCCTTCTTACCTGTAATCTTCAACATAACAATATATTTCCCATATTCATGTCTGGAAGAATCTTGTAATACTATTTCAGACACCTCTAAAGTGGACCATAGCATTACGCTGGCCATCGCCCTCCGCAGCAGAGGGCACGGTCCGCAGCTCAGATCAAAGCGATCCTTTTTCCAAACAATGCAAATAAAAACAGTGTTTTTATTTCGATCTATTTCTTTTCCCCTTCAAATCTGGGAATCGTTACAGAGGTTTCACAAATGTTCACAAATTCTCTTTCAACTGGTGATCTTGTTGAGAGCAGAAATTCTTTCCAAATCCATTGTTGAACATCGAGCCTGTGCCTATTTTCTTCAGTCAATTTACTCTTTTTTTCTTTTGCATTTGTTCAATCGCGGCTTTACTAATACCATTCTCAAAGGATTTGGGTTGTATTTAGTATTTTTCATTACCTTAACATGTATTCATTTTGTATTCATGCATTCATTTTGATTGTCTCCTGTTGGAAAGGTGATACAGTACAATGCTTCAATAATTCATACTTCATAAAAAAAAAAAAACACTTTTTGCCAATGGAAAAATAAACTATGAACCATTACATTGTGCAGGATAGCTTGCAAGATAGCTTGCTCTGTGGGCTACACCGCATAGAATTGCACGCAGATCACTCCAAATGCCCAGCATGGATAAAAGCTTAATATTTAATTAAACTATTTCACCAATATGATAACAGAAAATCATAAATAAGGGTTTACTTTAAGAATTATAAATATATATTTTTATTAAGAAATTAAATGTCTTAAGGAATTAATTTTGCGTTTTAAATCATCGTGAATTAACTCATTTGCTTCAGGCTGACCACCACTGGGTTAAACTGTTCCACCTACCCCTGTCTCCCCATCCCCCTTTGGATCCAATGCAATTAGATCACATATTTTGCAACAGGGCATTTTCGTGCTGGTCCCCTTAAAAAAAAAAAAAAAAACACCCATGATTCGAATCAGTCAGCTGCACTGTGGGCCATGTGTTCCTGCCTCGACCACCAGCCCCCCACCACCCAACCCCCACCTCATTCAGCAAACGACCCCCACCCTCCTCCCCACTCAGACACACACACACACACACACATACGCACACGCATGCATGCACACACACACACACACACACAACCACCCCTAAATCCCGCTATGAGTGCAGTCATTTCTAGTGCAGAGAAATGTCCCTGGCGACGCTGAGGGATGACGCAGGCTCTCTTCTTCTTTTCCTCGTTCATCCACCATTCCCCATCTTTTTGACTTGTCCCCCCCCCCCGCCCGTCTCTCTTTTCTGCTCTCGCACTCCCCCTACCTTCCATTCCCCCCTCCCTGTCTCCTGCTCCCTCTCTCTCTCTCCCTCGCTCCCTCTCACTATTCCTCCTCCTCTGTATTGCTCTCGCTCGCTCTCTGCTCTGGCACTGCAGTGCTGATTGTGATTGCACACTCACTCGCTCACACACACACACACACACACACACACACACACACACACACACACACACACACACACACACACACACATACACACACACACACACACACACACACACACACACACACACACACACACACACACACACACACACACACACACACACAGGCAGGCAGGAGTGTATCTGGGAGAGAGAAGGACTGCAGCAGCAGCAGCAGCGGCAGCAGCGGCAGCGGCGGCAGCGGCGGCAGCGGCAGCAGCAGCAGCAGCAGCAGCAGCAGCATGCAGCAGCAGCAGCAGCCGCCTCTTCCTGCTTTGGGGACATGAAGAAGGGAGACACGGCCAGAGTGTAGTGCAGTAATTTGGCACGCGCCCTGCGCGGGTGTGCGTCCCTGCGCGCGTGCGGACCCTCTGCACCGGTGGGAAGGATGCATTCGGAGAGCAGATAGCTCATGTTATCCGGCCTCTCCTGCACTGCCTCTGCGTCCCATTCACCCTCCTCCTCCCAGGCTCACACTCCTTCTCCTCCTCCTCCTCCTCCTCCTCCTCCTGGTTCACGGCATCATTAGGCAGACTACAGATTGACCGGGGACTGGCGAGCACAGCAGATGGTCAGCTTTGCCCCGGCGTGAGAGAGAGAGTGTGGCCGCGGCTATCTGCTACATTCGCCACCTTACCTAAAGGGCTGGATTTTTGTTTCAAAAACGCGCATCCTGGGGGGGTGGGTGGGGGGTTGGGGGCTGAAGACAATCTGCAACCCAAAGAAGGAATCCTGGATGTGTATGCGCTGTGTTGCCATCCTCTTTGCCGGTGTTGTCATTGGCGCATTTCCTCTGTTTCCTTGCTTGTTTTGCCTTCCTGAGACTGACTGGAAGGCACTGCAGCACTAGGACTGCAAGACCCATGAAGCGGTAGGGCATGAGGGCCCAGGGGCACACCAGCGGAAGGGCTTGAGTGCTCCCATTGCTATACTGCTACTGCTGAGGTGCTTATCTTGATTTTTTACATTTTTAAATATTTTTTTCTCCTGAAAGGGTGTCCGGTGGGGGTTGGGGGTTGGGGGTGGTGACAGCTCAGGTAGCCAGGCCCCTGCAGAGCGGAGCGGGAGGCTCTGGCGTAGAGGAGGCAGGCAGGACATCCTGTGGGAGAGGGGCTGGCTCGGGCTCCTGATGGTTGGCTATTTTTGTCTCCCCTAGCTGAGTGATTGGGGACAGCGGGCGGAGGAGAAGATGCTTATGGCCCGAGACACAGCGCGGGATGAGGCTCAGAAGCTGCACAGGAAGTGGCTGAAGCACCAGGCCTTTATGGCCGAGCTGGCCCGCAATAAAGAATGGCTGGCCAAGATAGAGCAGGTGAGTGGAGGTGACCAGGGGCGTCGGGAAAGGGAGGGAGGGTGCGCGGGAGGGAGGTGGGGAGGAGTGGTTGGGGAGGTCAGATAGCCTGATAGCAGGTGATTCGGGGGTTGGGGTGGGGTGCGGGGGTGTGTGTGTGGGGTGGTTGGGGGTTGGGGTGGAGGTAGGGGGTTGTCTGCCGAAAAAGGTGTGTGTGTGTGTGTGTGTGTGTGTGCGAGGGGCTGTTCACGTTGTGTGCAGCAGCAGTAAACATTAAGAAATAGGTGAACACGGTGGAGATGTCATCACTCAGTGTTCATTTCATCACATGGCTTAGGGACACCCTGCATGGCAGGCTCAAGGTTATGGCTGCTAACGCAGCTGTGTTGTTGTCAGGCGCACATGACCTGTGATGTGTGATATCCATCTGTTTTTTAAGACAAGCTTTTGATTTAAGTATTTGCTTTTCGTGGTTTTATTCGGTAGCTTCTACGCAGAATATAGTGCAGGCACTAAATTAGCCGGACGCACAGGGCATACAAACCTCCATTGATAATTGCATAATTATGAGTGCAATCGTGTGTGGTGTGGAAGCAATAGTCATCAAAGGTGAATCCACTTAATGAAAATAGTCTGATATCCATTTTGCTTCTGTGCATCCACAGTGCTTTACAGACCTGAGAGAGGATCAATCCATGCATGGGGAATGTTAGCTATATCCCCTGCCTACATGAGGCTGAGGCGGGACCCTTCAGATGTGAATGGTTTAATGAGGCTTGATTTCAGTCTGTGCCTCAGAACAGTGGCTGGCCATACAGTACGAAACATATTGCTTCTCTCTTCCAGAAAACGGGTGTCTGGAGCTATCACAATTTACCGATAAGGAACAGAAAAACAGTAATTAATTGCATTTTGCATCAGCAGGGTGACTCATGCAAACGGTGACAGCAGAAGTGGACGTAAAAACACTTATAAGTGGACGTCACTTATAATTGCACAATAATTGTCCTTCAGATATCATATAGAAAAATGCACATTTGGTATATTTTGCTTACCTCACATTCGGCCTCGGATAAAAGACCACGTCACTGCGACAACATCTTTTCTTTTTTTTTCACTGAGGAATTCCAAAAGTACAGAGTTTCTTTAGATGTCTTTCAGCCCGGCGCCATCTTGGAAATCACAAACAGTGTTGAGGGAAAACCAGGAAGCGCTCTCCTGACTGTGTTGTGACGTGCAGAAACCTCCTGCTTGAACTAAGAATGAATGTTGCAACATTGCCAAAACAACACGCAGAAATCCTTTTGCGTTCCTAATGCGTTTCTTTATTTATTCTTGGGCAAAATAAAACATGTCACCTTTTGGACGTTGCACATCAATCAGGACATCACTTGTTTCTGCAGTTCAATGTCCACTGTAATGCAGAATTATATCGGTTACTTTAAATGTGTTCTGTCTGTCTTCTGTTGTACTGGAACATTTTAGTACTGGACCACTTCTGTGGTTTTTCCCTTCTATTTATCTACTGTGGAAACCAAAAGATGGAGAGTGCTTCCTGTTTTTTGTGAGGGGGGGTCCTGACAACGTGAAAAGAAATACAATGACAGATAGCTGGCAAAATAAATAAATAGATGAATAAATACCATAATGTCATTAACTATTGATCGTCAGTCATGAGAGCAAGGTTAATGCCGAACAGATCCATTTTCTATTTACTCTCATCACCTGCTAATGTCACTATTCCAACAGAGTTGTATGCACAAATTTCAAAATAGTTGCACAAATTTATGATATATATGTATATTATTATTTGATAACCAAAATTTCCCGATGGCTTTTTTGTTGCCATGGGGTCCTTGTCATAGTACGATTCATGGTGAAATCATATCAACATTGATAGCTATCCAGCATTTTAACACTGAAACCATGTTTGCAGTGACTGAACAACAGCACGTGGTGTGCGTGAAACTACGTAGAAAAATAAAATAAATCTAAATGTGTCGATAATAACCATAATATTCATTCCACCGACTCCAACATAGGCGAGTCAGGCCCTTGACCTGCACATGAGTAGTGAAGAGGCACAGGCCCAACCTACACTAATTACCCAGGACTAATAGAAAAATATATAGAAACACAAATGTTTCACTTTTCCAAGCTCCTGTGATTCAGAAATTCATTCACGTTCTGCTTATCATGTAAACTAATATCAGAGAGGTCCTCAGGTTGAGAACGACGTCTTAAGTCGAAGTGGAAGTCGACCGAAACAGGATAGGGCTTTGCTGCTGAATCATCAGCGTATTTGTGTTTAACGCCAGATACTTGAAAGCTGAGATGGCAGCCACATTGAAGCTACGAGATCTGTGGGCCTTCAATCCGTCGTAACATGGACGCTCATGTCTCACGGCCCTTCCCTGCTGTTACCTGAAAGACAGGGGGGAGAAAAGATGACGCTGCGTCCTGCCACGGCAGGAGAACTCTGCGTCCCTCCATTTGTGCCTCAGCCCCACTTAGCTCCCCTTTGGCTCCATACTTACTCAGCACGCCACGCGGCGCGCAGAGCTCTGAGCTCAGCTTGTGCCGGTGGAGGCTCGGCGGACACGTCTCGGTTACAGCGAGAGGACTCGCAGCCGACCTTGTGCCAAGCTTCACCGAGGGTCAAATCCGTTGTGAGCGCACAAGCGCGCCATGGGCCAGTCTCGTCGAAAGACTTCTGAGCATTAATGAGCGAGGAGGCTTGCAGCCTCTTTCTTTAAATACTGGCCCCATATCAATGTGTTGCTGCCACAACTGTACAACCTTTATGGACATTTAGGATTGATTCAGTTGAAAGAGGAAAGATGTAGCTGTTGCAATACCGAGATTATTGTCCATTTACTCGTCAATCTTCCCCTATTGCTACAGCAGCTGATTTTGTTGTTAACTTGAATAATAGACAAGGATAATGTCTGGTCACATATGTTTGCAAACTTTTAGTTAGTGTTAGATGTGATAATAATAATACATTATTTTACAATAGATTTCACGTATGTGAAAGATTTCACATAATGAAATAATAAAACACATGGCCAAAAATGGCAAATTATTTAAATAATATTTAATTAGTTTATTTAACCGTACTTAAAGTAAAATTTGTGTCTCCTACATTTATTATTTTGTTGTACGCTTACATCACTATTTCTCTATAGAATCAAATGCCCCCAAAAGACCTGAAAGGTCTGTATTTATTGCATTTATACTATTTTAGAATCTTTACTTGACAAAGAAAATTAAAAAAATTCTTGTGTATCGTTCTGCCATTGGTTACATTGATGACTTTAAGGCACTCCACCACAGCATACTGTTAATATGTAAACTATAGCAACTGATGACATTTTTGGGGAAAAAAATGTGCAGCACCAAATGTAACCTTGTTAAATGTATATGTCCATTCAAATATATTGTTAACAATTTCAAGATAATTTTTTTGTTTTAAATAACTTCCAGTTTGGGCTTTATAGTGCCATTATGTCATTACGCTAGAAAGGGACAAATTTGATTCAGATGAACCTCATTTATATATATATATATATATTTATATTACATACATGTACAATATATATATATAGTAATATGTAATGTAATATATATCCTATTCCTGTAAAACACCCATCCACTCTGTGAATGCATGTTTATGCCAACATTGTAAAATAAGCCATTTAATGGCACCCACCATTTCACTATGCTGTATCAGCAGTATGTGCAAGTCTGCAGAATTTGGTGACACAATGCTTCTAAAATAGCATGTTTCTCCATGGTGGCGACTAAAATGTTGCACCACACAAAGTGCCAGTTACCTGGAATATTCCCCTCTCAGACGTCTTTTGAATCAACTGTGTTCATTCTCTAGCTCAGAACAAGACACCCGCAGCCTAATTTCTGTACCATAAACCTTTTTTTCCCAATCCTTTCTTTACTTTGGTTTTTCTTCCTTTCCTCTTTACACCCCCTCTATGGTTTTCCCTCTCGCTGTGTGTCAGTAAAGCCAGAGGAGTGTAGAGAGACTAGAGAGAGAGAGAGAGAGAGCAAGAGAGAGAGAGAGAGAGAGAGAGAGAGAGAGAGAGAGAGAGAGACCTGCTTTCTGCTGGCTCTGCATTATGAGACTGAGAGAGAAGGGCGAGAGGGGCTGAGGCGTGATGGGAGCGAGAGAGGAATGTGAGCGAGTGAGCTCTAGCAGCAGTTAAGCAGAGAGTCTGTGCCAAGAGGAGGATGCAGCACTGCATTATGAAAGCCACGGGAAAGGTTCAGCTCGCCGCGAAAGATAAAGAGACTAGGGATTTAGGAGATGAATTCAGTCGTTTTCCACTTATTGTTTCAGATGGACACTGTAGTCGATAACGCGTTCATCCTCCATCGTCAAATATTGTGTCAAGATCTATGCTATCATAAATCATAGAAACCAAACAGTAGTTGGTAGTTATCATAGCATTTCATTCTTAACTACAAAGGGGCTACATACCCTAAGCTGGCTTTGAATGGCCGCGTAAGATGATAACTGAAACCTTGTTAGGAGGAAAAAACACCTTCTGCTTCTTGGGGTCTAAAGCACGGGAGGGGACGGCGACGGTTCTATTTCAGGCCGTTGGATCACTCAGTCAACACAGGAAAACACCATAAGCTTTAATAAACCCTTCCGGTTCCAAAATACAGCTCACTTCATGCACGAAGCTCAAGTATGCGGCAGGTAGAACAGAGCAGAGGTGATGAATGGAACAGGTTTATCAGACTTGTCGGTCACAATGACGCCAGACCTTATCCCATATGCTGCCTGTTCTACATGTGTCACTCCTGTGAGTCTCAGGAAAAACCCTAGCACGTCTACTCAATTTCAGTCGCTTTGGTGTGTTATAGTTACTGGAATATCTTAAAAACAGGCCCACTGCAGGGGCCGTGCATTTTTTTTCCCTACGTCAAACAGTCACATGCTGAGTTTTGAGTGAGAACGTTTTTTGTGAAAAGAAAGTGAAAGTGAAATATCTCCAAATCATAGTCAGATATTTAATATCAAAATCCAAAAAGGGGCAACCACTGTATTGTGCATAAAACGGTGGAATTCATGTTATAAAATGAACAACACTCCTCTCGGCCACATTTGGCTTTAGGATGAGCCTGACATTAACGGGTGTATATATAAGCAAAATAGACTGACACCCAACTAAGAAATATGACAGTCCACGACATAATCTAATTTGTAAATGGCGGATATTTTTACACAACCAAAGTGAAAGTGATTTATGATAACCAATTATAGAACTATATTATAGATCTATTGCACCCAAAGGATTAATAAACTGTTAATCTTATAATCTTAATAATCTTATCGTATGCTATACTATCTTACCTACTCTACACTCTCTCCAGGAGGGTCAGGAGCTGATCCAGGAGAAGCCAGAGTTGAGGTCTGTGGTGCAGCAGAAGCTGGAGGAGATCAGGGAGTGCTGGTCAGATTTGGAGAGCACCACCAAGGCCAAGGCCCGCCAGCTCTTTGAGAACAACAAGCCGGAGCCGGCGGTGAAGAGCTACTCGGACCTGGACAGCCAGCTCTCGCACCTGGAGCGCCAGCCCCCGCAGCTGGAGCACCAGCCCCCCCAGTTGGAGCAGGCCCACCATCTGCCTACCTTCAACGAACAGCTCCAGAAGTTCCAGGTAACTGTCGGGCCATTCTGTGGCCTGGTCTTTAGAACTGGCCTCTGGGTCTCTCTCCTTAGGGTACTCTTTGAAATAGTCATTGGAGTGAGCAAGTGACACTCAAACACATCCACCTTGGTTTTGATCTGAAGTTTTAGTCTATGTTTAGTGCCTCCAAGTGTAGCATATACATCAACACTGTGACTTATGTAATCCTCCCCAGGCTTACAATGTTTTCCCACATAGCCTACTGTCATCACATGTTTTCACACACAGGGTTGGTTGGCATTAAAGAAAGCACCATATGCTTTTGTTCTCAAAACAGAGCCGACCCTTTACGTAATGTCGAAAACTGCTCGAGTGATATAAATTAGCCGCCGCAGAGTTTGTTTGGCCATCCTTCATCTGCTTTTAATGTGACCTTTCCCTCTCCTCCGGCACAGACCATGGAGTCTCAGATCGGGGACTTTTACAAGGATGCGGGCGAGCTAGGGAGCTTCCAGGGGGTCTGCCTCCCCCAGCGAGGCCTGGTGCCAAGCGACAGGGAAGGCGGCGAGCAGTCAGGCGTGGTGGAGACCCGCATCGTTCGGCTCATTGAGCCCCTAAAGGAGAGGCGTCGTATCCTGCTGGCTTCCAAGGAGATGCACCAAGTCGCCCAGGATCTGGAAGACGAGATAGTGAGCGAAGCACTTCTTAACCAGCCGTTACTGGCCTCTCTTTCTCTCTGTCTGTGTTAGCATCTATGCTCCAAATAAGATATTTACTTATCGGTTTATTCTAAAGGAATCTGATCGGCACTGATAGCATTGAATGTACAATGCAAGATTTATGTATCTCAAATAATATAAATAATTGGAAATGATAATGATGAACCTGATCTCTTGTGTAGCTGTGGATCCAGGAGAGGCTTCCCCTGGCCTCCTCTAAGGACTATGGCAATAACCTCCAAAATGTGCAGCAGCATGTGAAAAAGAACCAGGTAAGGGAGTGGCGAACATCTATTGTGCTCCTTTAGCAGCCAAAGGTCAAATATCAAGTATTTATCGGTGACCGACTGAAAAGTGACTTCAGACTGTGATTGGTCCTCAAGACGCTTCAGAGGGAGCTGACAGGCCGGCGGGCGCGTGTCGAAGAAGTGCTAGACCGAGCGGGCATCATCGCTTCGCTGCGGACCCCTGAGGTGGACTTTGTGCGAGAAGGGGCGGGCCACGTGCGGCAGCTGTGGGAGGTGCTGCGGCTGGAGACGGAGCGGAGGTCGGTTCTGCTGGACGCAGTGCTGCAGGCGCAGCAGTATTACAGCGAGGCCGTCAAGGTGGAGTCGTGGCTCTCCGGCCAGAAGCTGCAGCTCGCTAGCGAGGAGAAAGGAACGGTACGGCCAGATGTAGGCACGTGTACTGGCACGTCCCGGTGTGGTGATATTAGAGACTTGATATGATGTGTGTGTTTGGTTTGTCAGGATGAGGCCAGCACTCTGCAGCTGCTAAAGGCCCACTTGGCCCTGGAGCAGACAGTCGAGACGTACGCAGAGAACGTAGGCATGCAGTCCCAGCAATGCCAGCGCCTACTGGAACTGGGACACCCGGAGAGGTAACACCTGACGCACCTGCAAACACAACACTGACAACGCTTCATTCCTTCCTGATGTGCAGAATACACTCACAGATGGGAGGCATGTTCACATTCATTTCACACTTTATCTCTGACCTAATTGGATCTTTACATACAAACACCATCAACTGACAAAGCACAATCTCCCATAGGGGCATACAGTACGTGCCTTTCCAGAGTATGTAAAGCTAAAGCCGGATTTACCCCAAATCCGAAAACTGATTAAACTGTCAGAGAAACAAAATGTCAGAGAAAAGAAAGAAAATGGAAGACGTACCACAGCACATAGTTTGCTCAGCTGATTTACCATGTACCATTTACCATGGATGAGAGTTTAAACCTTTATATAGTGTTTGTTAAGTGCAAAAAAAAAAAAAAAAAGCAAAAATACACAAAAAATTTTAATAACATAACGAGATGTATTGATTGAGTGAATATTGTGACACACAATGTTAACGCTAATAGTGTCATTTATTTATATACGTAGCTTATTTACTTTGTTTCAAGCCCCGTTCCAATTAAAAAACTGACTTCCGGTCATACTTGTGTGGGGAATCCGACTCTCCACAGAAATTAATGGTTTTCCGATGACAGGTTGTCATTTGTCGGATTCGGTGTTAAGTGTCTGTTTTGTGAAACGGCACCATGCAATTGAGTTCCAGCCTGGTTCCTGACCTCCAGTCGCCTTTGCTGCGGTTGTGTCCCTTGTTTGAAACAGCGAGCAGATCACCAAGCAACAGTCGCACATAGACCGGCTGTACGTGTCTCTGAAGGACATGGTGGAGCACAGGAAGACCAAGCTGGAGCAGCAGTACTGGCTCTATCAGCTCAACAAAGAGGTGGAGGAGCTGGAGAAGTGGATCACTGAACGGGAGGCCGTAGCCAGCTCCACCGATCTGGGCCAGGATCTGGAGGACGTCACGGTATGAGCTAAACGAGACACAGAACCTCCTAAAACCTCCTTATCTTGGAGCCTATGGACTGTTCTGACCTCGTATCATGAAATCGAGTCCATTGAGCTAAAACAGGACCATTTTAACTGATCGAAAAGCATGTTTTCAATTTTGGTAAATTATGTTTGACAGGGAGAACAGAGCACAGGCAGGCAGTTATACATTAACATCTTTGACAAGATACAACAAAGAAGTGTTACACGGAATTAGGGGTGTGTCCAAAGCCGACAAATAATGAATACTAAATAGTTAAAAAGAGATAGGGGGTCCTTCTGTGTGTGCATGGAGTTGCACAATAAGCAGGTTTATAAATCAAGCCTTTATCAAAAACACATCATGCTCTTTGATAAACATATATGGAGAATGAAGCCATAACTAAAGTCTCAAGCTGTAGGCCTTAATATTACAGGGTACACTGTCAGCCTGGCAGCATCGCCCTCCCAACAATTGTGTCTCTCCAAAATTCTAACTTTACAAAATTGACATACACGATTGGTAAATCTATTCAAACCATGTTCACAATATGTAGTTTGAATTCTTCATATGCAATTTGGACACCATGAGGGGGGAATTTGGTTAATTTTCTGAATAACATATGTTATTTTAAAGGGCGTGAGTGACTTTTACACATTCAGTACTGCAGCTGTGCACGTAATTCTATTAATTGTGTATTGACTCATTGTGCGCTGCAGGCTGACTAAAGAGCACCTATATTTGGTCACCATGTTTGTTTCTTTTTAAAATGTCTATGTCTGACCGTTGCTTGGTTGGGTGTGTTTGGTTTTTCTGCACTGTGCTAAAGGAGAACTAAGGTGACTCAAGAGGGCTGAGGCAAGGATTTTCGCTTTGTTAAATGGATATGAGGGATCTGTTGTTGTAGTGCATTTACACACCGCTGAAAGATTCTACTTAGTTGATGCACTAAATCGATGTGTTTAGCAGCCAAGGTGCTTAACGACAC
Organism: Zeus faber; assembly: GCF_960531495.2. NCBI lineage: Eukaryota > Metazoa > Chordata > Actinopteri > Zeiformes > Zeidae > Zeus > Zeus faber. The sequence continues at coordinate 14,053,144 of NC_137200.1, forward strand.
CTTGCTATTGGACCAGTGCTGGAAGGAACCCGTAATACACAACAAGAGTGGCCTGAGGGCCCAAGCAGGGATGTTTGTCAGGGACACCACAGTTCCTAACTGTTGCCCTGATATACTATCCTATATCAGGAGATCCTGTACTGCACCTTCCCAAGCCCCGTCACTGGAGCAGGAGACTGCACAGATGACCCTTTCTGTGCAACATTAAAGGACCGGGTCTCTTATCAATAAGGACAAAGTACACATTTTCTCGGAGTGTTAATGAATTATGGTTAGATTAGAGGCACTACTCCAAGAATTAAATTGTTCTTATCTTCATATAATATGTTTTTTTCATTAATCCAAGGCTGGTACGGTGTGTGTGTGTGTGTGTGTGTGTGTGTGTGTGTGTGTGTGTGTGTGTGTGTGTGTGTGTACCAGGTGCTCCAGGAGAAGTTCACCAAGTTCTCCTCAGAGACGGACAGCATTGGCCAGCAGCGGATGGAGCAGGTGAACAAAATGGTGAACGAGATGATCGACTGTGGCCACGCCGACGCGGCCACCATCGCCGAGTGGAAGGACGGCCTAAACGAATCCTGGGCCGACCTTCTGGAGCTGATGGAGACCCGCAGGCAGATGTTGGCCGCCTCAAACCAGCTGCACAAGTTCTTCACCGACTGCAAAGAAGTAGTGTATCAGTTCCTAGTCTGAGTCATGCTTTGTTCTCTGTTTTTAAAGGTAGAACAGTCTGGGTCGTCGCATGCGGCTGCTATTTATAAAGACCTTGTGACGATGATGATGATGATGACGCTGTCCTGTGTTGTAGGTCTTGGCTCAGATCGCAGGAAAGATGAGGCAGCTGCCAGAGGTGAGAGCGTGCCAAGCCAGCATTGCCAATCCAGCCACCCTGCAGAGACTCATGCACTCCTTCGAGCATGCTCTTCAGCTACTGGTGGCACAGGTGAGCATCCCCCTCAAACCCCTCGTTTAGAGTGTACTGCCTGGGAAAGGACAGAGGGACGATTGGATGCGTATATTTTACGAGGACACTAACTCAAAATTGTTCATATTAACTTGCCAAGTCATTATTCCAGTCTTTTCTGACTGCCATACAGTCACAGTTAGCAACCCTTGATAATACGTCTGCTAGACTGTGACTGCAATTTGTAATAGAGTAACTCGAGCCACCATCCTTTTACCGGGCTCGGAGCAGGTAAGGCAGCTTCAAGAGAATGCTGCCCAGCTGAGGACCATCTACGCTGGAGAGAAGGCAGAGGCTATCATGGTCAAGGAGCATGAAGTGATGGACGCCTGGAAGGATCTGCTGAGCTCCTGCGAGGCCAGCCGTGTCCAAGTCACCTCTGTGACGGACAAGGTGCAGTTCTTCTCGGTGGTGCGTGAAAACCTGATGTGGATGGAAGGCATCATGGGCCAGATCGGATGGGATGAACCCAGGTACGGCTTCAATGTCACTGCTGATGTCATTACTGTGAACTGTTAACTGCATTATTCGGTGATGTCAGGGAAACATTTACCATGTGTTATTTGGTATAGGAACTCCAATTTGTGGCACGTTTAGCTGAGCTAAGTAACATTTCTCCTCGGGTTTGTGCTTTGTGTTCATTACCATCCCTGTACAGTTTTGATATCAGTGGTGGTGAAAATTCCACCTTGACCTAGTTTTTGGAAATCTAAAAGCTGAATCTAAATTCTTTTCTTTTTTTTTCTTTTCAAGCCATTTTTTTTTGTTTGTTGTTTTTTACAGATGCTGATCAAATATGAACAGTGCACTTCATTGTGCCACTGGTGATCAGTTCATTGCTCACCAGTTAAACTTTCTTTGATGTGATGACATTGATGTAATTATTCAGAATGTACTATAACTCTTAAACAATCATATTTTCCAAGCATCCAACAAAAGTTGTACATGTTGTGTAAAATGTTTGGTCTTTGTGCGTTATTTTCCGTGTTGCTGGATGCCTACCTCAGGGATGCAGTGGCACTGGAGCTGATGACAAAACAGCACCAGGAGTTGAAAGCCAAGGTGGACGGCCGCAGCAAAACCATCCAGCAGTGTGCCGATCTGGGGAAGATCCTTCTGGCTGCAGGCAACCCTGCAGCCGAGGAGGTCAGAGAAACGACTTGTACTACACACTACAATGACAATTACAACAGAATCCAATTAAACTCATACATGTTGTTCCAGCCGAGGTGGCAGCACTGTAGCAATCACATTTTACGACCGCTATCCTGTTTTCGTCACTGCAGATAAAAGAGAAGTTGGACAGCCTTCTGGCTAAGCAGAAGAACTTAGTTGAAAAATGGGACAAACACCAGGAAAGGCTACAGCGCAGTGAGTAACAGATCAGAGCTAGCGCCTCGTCACAGTACAAATTCTTAATGGGTTCAAAATCAAAACGGTTATAGAATTTACTGTGTACTTAAAAGTTCCATGCGTCAATAATGCATGAATCTAACAGCCTTCTCAACAGCTACATGTTCTTTGTGAACAGCACTTACATCATGAGCTATACGTCCAGGCCAATATCTTTTGCATAAATGATCACAGCAATACACATAGAAAATAATTGGGTATCAATGTATATTGTGTGTATGTTATGTAATGTATATTACAAAAGATAGGACAAGGTTTTGACTGGACCCTGTGCGTGCTTGACCCTCCAGAACAGGAGATATTTCAGTTCGCCCAAGAGACGGTGAAGGCGGAGGCCTGGCTAAAGGCCAAGGAGCCACTGATCACCTCCAAGGAGCCGCAGGGTGGAGAGGCCCGGACCCAAACAGATGAAGTTGAGCAGCTGATCCTTCGCCACGAGGCTTTCCGCAAGGCTGCCGTAACCTGGAAAGAACGCTTCAGCTCGCTACGCCAGCTTTCCGCAGTAAGCCTGACTGTAGATTTACATGTCATCAATATGCTGTCTTTAAGCGCTGCTATAGAATTAAAAAGAAAAGGGAAAAAAAGACAAATCTGACCTTGGGGTGTCCTGTCGGCTTAGCAAGCATGGGTGCATGCTGTGCACTAGCAGCATTGTGGGCTTAAATGTGTTTTGTGACCTTGGTTCCATGTGGCGCAGCCTTGTTTGCATCCTACCATTTGCGCTGGCTTGCTCCATAGTGTGCTGCCTAATAACGCACACATGAAAATTGCTTTGAATTATTTAAACACAAAGAACACACACCTGGAAAACTCAATTGATTTTTTTTACTGTTTGGTTTATGCCTTGTTGTCATTTGCCTAAACTCTATGCATTTTAGGCTGAGAAGAAAAAGGAAGAGGAGAAAAAGGCAACCCCGCTCTCTAGTCGAAGGATGTTCCCTCTCTCTTGTCTGACTCCCAGCATCCCTTCTTCTAGTGCTACCTCATCTTTCTTGAGGCAGACAATCCAGCCCAAGCCTATGCAGACAAGTCTGGAGCTGGGTGCTACCTCTGCATCCCAGCGACTGGCCACAGCCCTGGCCAGCTACAGTCCAGTCACAAACGGATCAAATTACCATGGACTGGATCAGCAGTGTGGTGGGAAGCTTGAGGGTTCCACTTACCTTGGTATGAACCACCCTGCTGCTGGGGGTGGAGATGGCCCCATCTACCAAGGGTTACACCCTCAGAGCAGTGGAGCGGACAGCTCTGGTTATTTGGGAATGAACCATCAGACTGGTGGAGGTACAGAGAGTTCTGGTTACCTTGGATTGCATCCTGGGTGTGTGGGTGGTTCTGGCCATCTGATGCAAAGCTATCAAGGCAGCGGGGGGTTTGACAGTTCGGCTAACATAGTTCAGCAGCAGAGCAGTGGGGTCCTGGGAAGCTCAAGTTATCTGCCACAACAGCAGAACATGGGCAGTTCTGGATATTTGGCACAGCAGCAAAATATGGGAAGTTCAGGATATTTGGCACAACAGCAAAATATTGGCAGTTCTGGGTATTTGGCACAACAACAAAATATGGGCAGTTCTGGATATTTGGCACAACAGCAAAATATGGGAAGTGCTGGGTACTTGGCACAACAGCCTAATCTAGGGAGTTCTGGATATCTGGCACAGCAAAATATGGGAAGTTCAGGCTATCTAGCGCAGAATTATCAGAGCAGTGGGGGCCTTGGGAGTTCAGGTTATCTGGCACAAAATCATTATGGCAGTGGAAGCCTGGGCAGTTCTGTGTACCTGGCTCAGAGTGGTGGAATCATGGACCCTAAAATGGCATATGCATGGCAGCACCTGAAAGCTGACTTCATGCAGCCGAGAATCAACCACATACACAAGGCAGTAAACCCCCTCCTGGAGGCCAGTAGAGTCCAAAGGGAACAGTACGGGGACATACCAATGGCGGACATGATAGGCCCCGAGTCGGGGCTCGATCTCCTCCATGGTAGGCTCCAGAGGGACCCTCGTGGGAGCCGCTCTGACCCTCAGATGGATCACCTGAGGCGGGAGAGGGAGTACAAGCTGGGTAGGCAAACCTCCAGCGAACAGGAGATCCAGGCCCGGCTGAATGAGCTGCCACTGATCGTCCGCCAGGAGCGTTACCGGAGGCGCCTGGAGAGGCAGTCATCAAGTGAACAGGAGGGGAGCGGCAAGCAGAGGCTGCAGAGACAAGACTCTAGTGACCTGGAGGGCTCTATCAAGGATGGCTCTGACAAGCGCTCAGGGTGAGTGAGCAAGAGGCATCCATGAGAAAATGTATTACAAATATGTTTTTGTTCTCACTGTCCAAAGTCATCTAGATGTGTCCTAACATATTAACTCAGTTGTTTGTTTTTCGCTGTTTGGGCAACTTGTGTGTTGTCAATGCAGTGAGAAAAGATCAACCATGGCGGAAATCGTGGAGCAGGTCCAGGAGAGAGAAGCGGCGCAGGTGAGTTATGTTGTAGGGGTATACCATGCGAACCCAGCCTCTGTTGAGGATCTAAGTGACTTTCTTCTTTATATACTTTGTGTACTACTTCAGGCCAGAGGAGAACCCTATCGGCCTCCGAGCAGTCTGTCAGCACCTGTGACTCGTTTTGATGGTCGTCCCCGTGCCAGAGACCGGCCCAAACCAAGGAGGAGACCCCGTCCGAAAGAACCTGAAGAAACGCGGCGCTCTCGCTCTGCCCCAGCTACAGGGGCGCCGACAACACCCCAGCCGCCCTCACACACTGCCCATAATGAAGGCTTCCTCTACCGCAAAAAGGCAACTTCTTCTGACCTTGAAGCCCAGCAGCGGAGCCCCACCAGGTATGGCCACCATTGTCTCATATTAGAAAATAAATTTATCGTAGGATATTGCCAAAGAAAAGTGAGCCTGAAAATGCTGTTTTTTTATTACATCATGTCATCTTTCAGAATTCTCCACCTCTGACCCCATCTTACTATCTTACCATAATTAGTTTTAAGATATTTTAAATGTATTGATAAATATCTGACTCTGCTTCTATAATTAGAGATTAACAGAAATCATATATATATATAAATATATATATATATATATATATATATTCTGTGTTATTACTGAGACTGGCAGTGGTCTTCATATTTGACTTTGTATTTTCTTTATCAAACCAATGTCCCCAACTGTAACTACATTTTTTCTCACTTATTTAACCATGATAAACATGTTTCTGCAATAGTTACTGCAGATAATTTGTTTGCAGTGTTGGGAAAAAGGGTTATGCCCTCCCTATAGTTTTGAAAATAAGATGAGAGAAATTTAAAAAGACCACTGACCAATGACAACAGCCCTTACAACAAAACAAATGACCAATGACAGTGGCCGTAAAACAAGACTACTGACCAATGACAACAGCCCGTACAACAAGACTACTGACCAATGACAGCAGCCCGCACAACAAGATTACTGACCAATGACAGCCTCCTGTACAACAAAACTACAGACCAATGACAACATCCCTTACAACAAAACTACTTACCAATGACAGCCACCATTAAAACAAGCCTGTTGACCAATGACAGAAGCCCGTAAAACAAGGCTACTGACCAATGACAGCGGCTGTAAAACAAGACTACCGACCAATGAAAACAGCTAACAAAAAGACTACCAACCAAAGACAACATCCCTTACAACAATACTACTGACCAATGACAACAGCCCATTCAAAAAGACTACCGACCGATATCACCAGCCCTTACAACGAGACTACCGACAAATGTTCACAGCCCTTATAACACGACTACTGAACAATGACGGTGGCCATAAAACAAGACTACTGACCAATGACAGAGGCCCGTACAACAAGACTACTGACCAATGACAGAGGCCCCTACAACAAGACTACTGACCAATGACAGCCCCCTGTACAACAAGACTACTGACCAATGACTGTGGCCGTTAAACAAGGCTATTGACAAATGACAACAGCTCATACAACAAGACTACTGACTAATGACAGCATCCCATAAAAAAAGGCTACTGAACAAAGACGTTGGCCTGTACCCCAAGACCAATGACGAATGACAGCGGCCGTAAAACAAGACTGCTGACTAATGAAAACCTCCCTTAAAACAACACTACTGACCAATGACGGTGGCCGTAAAACAACACTACCGACTAATGTTAACAGCCCTTACAAAATGACTACTGAACAATGTCGGTGGCCATAAAACAAGACTACCGCCCAATGCCCGCGGCTGTACAACAATGGAGGTGGTGTGATGTGGTGTGAATTTATTGTCGGGCATTAATATGAACCAGACTGGACTATTTCATCACTTTTAAAAGATGTTTTGGAGTAAATAGAACAGTGGAAATAAACACACTGGAACCACATCTTCCAAACAATTGACAGCTTTTACTCAGAAGGACGAACGACAAACCGTAAGTTTAGTGTTTTGTGGTTTCATAGAAAGTTCTGTTGGTTAACACTGAGTTGCTAGAATTTGGCGTTCTTGTGTGTACTTACTATGAGATGAATTGGGACTTAGGAATATCACAATCTATATGTTAAATGGTTGTCTCAAATGTTATACTGCACTGTGAGTTATTGATCGGTTTTAGACTTATTTAGCCCTCCAATCCAATATCACCACCGGCCACCACTGATCTGTACTTTTTTTTATAATATAAACATTTATATTCATCTGTACAGTATATCCTTGTAAATGACTATGATACCACCTATACTATTTTTTTGGAAATTGTAATCAGGACATCCTCAAGCAATCAGCAGCAGAAAAAAAGGTACAGTAGGCACTTTATGCCGTATTATAGGCTCTGTTATATCAGGGCTCTGGATATAACAAGAACTTTTACTTTTAATACTTACATTTACGAGCAAGTACATATATACTTTTACTTAAGTAGAAATGTCAATGTGGTACTTTCACTTTTATGAGAGCATTTTGTGTCAGGGTATTAATACTTTTACTTAAGTAAAAGGTCTGAGTACTTCTTGAACCAGTGCACGTTTGTGTGTGATGTCATGAGACATCATATACCTGCTATCAACAGTGTGGACCCAGATCGGCTCATAGCAAAATGGCTACCTTGAAATGAAATAGAATTTCCCATTGTCCGAAATGGCTTACTACATACTACATGTTTGTACTATTGTCCAGGGTTACTTAGTATGAGTTTTTAAAAATGATGACTTCTCGGACATACTACATCGACATAAAGTTGCACCACTCCCTTTTTTAGCACGTTGTGTTTTGATCGTGATACTAGGTAGGAACCTCTACTGGCATCTTGGCCTCACAATGCATTGTGAGATACACTTGCCAGTGTAGAGTGCAGTGTTTTTATGCTGCTATATTTCACCTCATCAAGTATGCCATCCTGATACTTTTCAAATACTATTTGAGCAACTAATTTGACATACTAAATAGTATGCTAGCATGCCATTTCGGACGCAGCTCTTGACTGGCGCAAAACACCTGGAAATCTGACTGGCTGAGAGCATTTTCCCAGCATGCAATGATGTGGTAGTAAGGCATTCCCAGGATGCAATGATCACGCTGCTGCTAGATCACTGCAGAGATTCATTTGGCTAGCTGCAAACAGAGATGTAATCAGGTATGCTTTGGCCAGGTAAAAGAAATGAACATTGATTTGGATTTCCCCTTTAAGTCCTTACTCCTCAGCTGGTAGCACCAATCCACCTGACATACTATACATGAATATCCACCATGTGATCCTCAAACAGATGGCAGTGTTTATTCAAAAATATATATATTTTTTTAGCAAAATCATATGGCACGAATGTATTATCAACAATTCCAAAATATCCTTGCATTTTAGATCTGCTAAGTTTATGGTGGCCCTAGGGTCAAAGGGTCGGACCACATACACCTTTCCTCAGCAACTCTGTCTCGAGGGTCACTAGCTTTTTCCTTGGCTAACTGAGAAGTCTAATTCTTCCTGCCTGTCCTAGGACAGCCACAGTGTCCCCCAGTAAAGATCTACACGGGACATGTCCAGTACAGCTCCAATAGGAGCCCATGGAAGGTTTGCCCTCTTCAACCTGTAACCTGTAAGCAACTCTACCACCAGGCTCTTGACAACCACAGTGAAAAAACATTTCAGGACATCATGGGTAATCCTCCACCAGCTCCGTCCCACCAGACAGATCACATTCCACGTTCCGAGTCAATCTCATTGCTAGCCCGAATTATAACGGGCACCGCTACACTTCACCGTCACCCAAAACTTTTCACTGGGGATCGTGAGCTCAAATGACGGTCTGACATTGCCACCTAACCCGGTCAGTTTACATGGGCTACCAGATGGGCTACCAGACCTTCTACACATTCCTCCAAGTTGTCAGCAAAAAAATACCAACTCTGTATGAATTCCCCCTTCTTTATGCGTTGTGCTTCTTGCTTTGCTGTTGTTTTACAGCAAATCTTGGGTAAACGTATATTGCGTGCTGATCGAGGGAAAGCTGACCTTTTATAAAGACGCTCGGAACCACTCCACAACTTATAATGGCGAGCCTCCTCTCAACCTGAGCCTCTGCTCGTTTGACTCTTCACTTGGATACAAGAAGAAGAAGAACGTCTTTGTTTTACAGTAAGAAGAGCCAATGTTTCATTATGTCTTTTTAATAATTGATCTCTCTGAGGTGTCCAACAATGTCTCATTCTGTTTCTCTGTGACAGAATAAACGATGGAAGCAACTTTGTATTCCACGCAAAAGACGAGGTAAGAAAATGTTTATTCAAATCAAGTGTATTCTGGTAGAATTCTCTGAAATGGATGGCAGTAGAGCACAATAGAACATTCTCATGTTAGAATCCATCTTGACTATCCATGACTGAATATTGAGACAAAAGCTGTTTTTATTTGGTTCATTTTCATGTTATAAGATAGAACAATCATTTATCTTAAACTAAACATTTAAATCTATAAGCTATGTCATGTCAGTGAGTATGGATGAACCGTTAAATCAAATGTAACAATATTATTTAAATGTCATATAACCCTTTTTACAGGGACACATAACACTCTATTGTTGAAGTGTATTTATCATTTAATACAAACACAATTTCCATGAGGAGCTCCAATCCTGGTTAGTCTTCAGAGCCATGATTTTTCTTGAGCCTCTATTTTTCTCTTATGTAGGTACGATTGATGTGCAACGCACAGATTAAAAGCGTTCTTGTAGAAACTATTTAATATATTCACCTAGTAAAAAGCATATGACCGTCCTGACATTTCTGTCAAAAAATAGGCGAGAAATTAGTGTGAGGGTACATGGAAGCATATGGTCCTTGCGGTGTGGGGATGGCATGGCTGCTGGGCTGCCGGATGGTCCCAGCGGTGGCTGCTGGGCGGAGCAGCTAGTTGCAAGCAGTTACTCGCGATTGTTGCTGCAGCTGCTTCACCCAGCAGGCACCACTGGGAGCATCCAGCAGCCCAGCAGCCAGGCCATCCTCACACCACAGTCCTCCTTTGAATTGGGTGTTTTCTGTGAATTGTAATTTTTGCAATTGAAGCTTTTTTTTAAGCCACTATTTCAAAGAGTTAAAAGAAAAACTTTACTTCAAAATAAAAGAGAAAGTGAAATGACGTGATCACGATACGATGGTCCACCCCCGAACCACTCCGCCCCACAGGAGGACTTGAAAGCCTGGACCTCGAACATCGCTGAGTGTATTTCCGAGCACGATGAGATGGTGAAGTGGGACAAGCCCGGCACCTCGTCCACCGACCCCGACCGCTCGGAGAGGAAGGAGAAGTCGGAGGGAGACGCCGACGCCCGGTCGGAGCGCTCCGAGTTTGCCGAGGGCGAGGAACGCTCCGAGAAGGAGAGGTCTGAGAAGCTGGACACCTCGGAGATCGCCGACAAGGTGGAGGGGGGGGCGGGGGGCTCCAGCACGTCCGGAAGGAGCAAATGAGCAGCGCCTCCCCACGTTAACTCTACCCCCCCCCTCTCTCCCCACCCCCCACCCACACCCCCAAATGGCAGCAGGAAGTGGCGAGTGGGAGAGATGGATGGGGAGCGGGTGTGGCCGGGCACGCGGCCTCCATCGCTTCTCTCCCACACACCAGACTATTTTAACTGTGACACTGACTTTCAGCCCCTCCCCTTCACCAGGGCAATACATCATTGCTTGCCTTGTGCCCTCTGCCGGTAGATCGGAGATTGGCCAAGAAAGACTCCAGCCCACTGAGTGGCCCCCGGGATTAGTCACTGTCACGTCCTGTCGTCCATCATTAATCTCTTGGATTCACGGCATCACTCTGTACGTATCTTTGACTGATAATGTAATGCTCCGTTCGACCTAGACAACCCTGGAAAGTGTTTAATGAAATGTTTCACAGTATTTAAGTGGAAAAAAAAAAAAATATTTTTTTCAAGCAATATACTTTTTTTTGTTAAAGAGAGAAAAGGGGAAGAGGAAACAAGAAATTGTTGCAAATATGAACTTCATGTTTCGTCATGTCCACTGAAGCTTATTCCAGACATCTCTGCACATTCAACACGACTGTAAACTAACCCCATCACATGGCAATCTTTGAGTCATGGTAATGTACTTGAATGCTGGTTTTACACACCTGAGTTCAAAGGTGTCAATCAATTACACCAGTGAATTTTTGTTTGTTTGTGTCTTATGATTATTATTATAATTATTATTATTATCAGTTTAACGACCCATGATACCTCTGAAAAATCAAACCTCTGTATCATTCATTTTGCCCAGGTGTTCAAAGTGGCAACACTCAAAGTAACACAAAGCTTTTGCAACACAACGCTTTTGTATACATTACACTTCGAGAAATCTAAACATTGCATGGAATAGTCTATTAGTGCACCTTTTACAAGTAGGCCTATGCCTTTTTTATGTTCTCAAAATAAGTTGCAGTCTTGGAATTGCAATGATTTCTTGTGAGTGGGGCAAAATGTCTTTTGCTAACATGGTCCACTTCTCAAATCCAGAGGTAAGTTGAAAAAATAATGGCTTGTCTTATCTCCAGAGTAAGCATGAGATGAAAGGTGTTTTTAGGATGTAGCAGAAAAAGTAAATCTACTCATCTATGTGAGAAATGAATGAAGCTGTATGACCTCATGCGCTTTGTGTTGTATTATTGTGGTATATTTTCCAAAAAAATAATTGTATTGGCTTCACACCATTGACTTAGCGGTGCCCAAAATCGTTTGACCCATGGTACACACGAGAGGTAACAATTCACTTTACCTATTTCCTTTCTTTCAAAGTGCAAAATGATTGGAATATCTCAGTCAGAGGGGATTTCAATGTAAAACTGTCATGATTCAAGTCATAAATTGTATATACCTATCTTTGTATGTATACCAATGAATTCTGTGCTCTAATAAAACAGTACTCTGATCTGAAAATGGGTAAAAATTAAACATTTGTATTAATCTACATAAGTGAAATAAAAGGAATTATCACTCAAATATAATATAAATGTTTATTCCATTTAAATAGAAACTAATTAGGAGTCACTATAAACCAATATAGTGTATATAAGTACACCAGTATCTAGTTACATTCAATACTTTGACCCAGGGAAGAGATATAGCCGGGCACACTCTAGGTGTGCATGTTGTATTTTTTTATGTTGACCATTTCTCTGTACTCAACTCATCCCCTGTCTGTCTGTCTGTCCCCGGGAGATGGACTTCATGTATTTAAAGATGATTCCAATGCCTCTATACAAATTACACTTAGATTAATGTTTTACTGGAAAATCTGGTTATCGGTTATTGGGCGTGACCAGGCCATTCTCGTTCAAACGTTTGGGTTCTGACTCCAGGGAGAGACGGGCACTGATCCACCCATCAGCTTCATTCATCCCCTTTACGGCCGCTTGATTTACAGATAACACTTGTTTGCATCGAGGGAGATGCAGAAACAACTAATTTATTTCGAAGACCACTCATTATTTTGGAAACAACCGGCACTATTCGAAAAGTCAACATGGCTCCTCGGCTTTCTGAGAAAATAAATTCAAACTTGCCAAACTTGTGACACTCAAATTTGCAAACCAGATGCCCCCCCATTGAGCCGAGCGATGCAGGAGTTGAATTCCGTGACTTCCGTGCGACTGCAGCAACATCATATCTATGCATACTACTGAACACCTCCAATTAGACATTAAAC